>NC_082390.1:23036150-23260104 GCF_031168955.1 Gadus macrocephalus | reverse complement strand
TTTTCGTGTAATTTTACCCCGTGCCACTAGGGGGCTGTGTGGTTCAGTTGACCTCGGGTCAGCAGAGTGAGGCATTTAACCTGATCACAGGTTGTTGTTGATGGGGAAGCAAACAGTTTTTCGACTGTGCCCGTGTGCCAATGCATCTTAGTTTAGTGAGGAATTCGGGTTTATTGTTTTGTTACATGTATTTTGAGTTAGAATTATTGCGGCTGTGTATTATTGGAAGGAAAATAAACCAGCAAAATAAACTGAACTGTCTTCGTTTTTGCGGTAATTGGAGCGCGCTGGGCGCACGTCGGAAACTATAAACGGAATCAACAACCAGTACTACTAAGTTTAGGGCTTAGTCAGTACATTTAGGTCGAAAAACTGCTTCGATTTGGAGAACGTTCACCAAGAGGACGCCGACTTGTTACATTGTGGATTAACGTCTTCTTTGGAAACCACGGATGTGAGGGAGGGCGGTGCACTATCGCCCACTATGGGCCAGCCGCCCCTGTGTTTGGAGTTGCCGATCGCTAACGGAGCTGCAGCTACCGGAGTGAGCTACGGGTCAGCGACAGCATCATCTCACCGGGACATCATTCATCAAAGCCGGCCAACGCTCGATTGGGGTATGTGTGGATCCAACCCGGTATCACGCAATTGCGTGCTCCTGCGCACGAACGTTAATCTATTGAAGCGTGTTCCCGAGCACGATAGTCCGACTTTTTGCGTGTTACACAAAACGAAATGTAAACCAATGCATTCTGAATGGGAGTGTTCTAAGACAATTAACGTGCTCCACAAAACGGTACGAGAGAGAGAGAAAGGAGACACGTTTGTAGGGGGGGGGGGGGCACGCTCGACAACGAGAGTTGGTTTTTATTGAACGCTCGACAACGAGAGTTGTTTTTTATTGAACGAGACTTCAACACGGAACAGCTGCACGAAACGATGGTCACGTCACTCTCGGTGACGGTGTCGACAATAATGAACACACGAACAATGTTAATAGAACAACACACAACCACATAACATCCCGAACCCATTAACCCCACTTAATCCTAACAACAAAACAAGTTAACAAAAGCCCCATTTGTCAACTGAGAACCCCAATTCCCAGAATCCCCCGCGGCTCCGGAACACGGCGTAGTTTATATTAATCTTTATTATCTGAATGGGAAATGCAATATTTTAGGACAGATACACCATTAAACGCGTTTCTAATGACATTTCTAGCGAGAAATGTACATTTTCCTTACATAATCTTCAGTCAGTGAATGTGTATGATCTTTATTAATCTTTATTATCTGAATGGGAAATGCAATATTTTAGGACAGATACACCATTAAACGCGTTTCTAATGACTTTTCTAGCGAGAAATGTACATTTTCCTTACATAATCTTCAGTCAGTGAATGTGTATGATCTTTATTAATCTTTATTATCTGAATGGGAAATGCAATATTTTAGGACCGATTCACCGTTAAACGTGTTTCTAATAACATTTCTAGCGAGAAATATACTTTTTACTTGCATAATCTTCAGTCAGTGATTGTGTCTGATCTTTAGTTTTATAGTTATTAGGATTTGATCGGCTCGCTCGCATGTTTCAACGACGTCAGGTTGCTTTCGCTAAACTAGCAGCTCACGTGCTTCCTGCGTTTGTGTTATTAAACTGTTACTTTATGTAACTTTTAATGATATCATCTTGTTAGAAACACGTATATCTGAGAGCCAACCCAGTCGCCAAAAGCATACGTTGACAGTGTACTTTTCGTGAACACTGGATTACGTCGCATTTCAACATAAAATAGCGTGTTATACACACACACACACGCACGCACGCACGCACGCACGCACGCACAGACACACACACACAAGCACACACAAGCACGCACAGACACACAGACACAGACACAGACACAGACACAGACACACACACACACACGCACACACGCACACGGTGCATTTTGCTGCTAAAACAACAACAAAAAAATATTCCCTCAAATATTATTACTTTCAAAACGTTGGCCAAAATGGCCAATAATATCATTTTTTATTTGGGATGCTTCTAGGACATTTTGGGTGGATTTTGAACGGTATGTGGGGGGCACGTTTTTTTGCAGGACCTGGCAACCCTGCGCTGTTGCCCGAGATCTGGATCCACCCTGGCGTGGTGCCGTCTCCTTTTGACCTTTTGACCCCAGACTTCTGGGGGAATAGCTGAATCAATTCATTAGTCAATCAGAAGCATGTAAATATCGTCCCGGTTGCGTAAGAGGACGAACAAGGTGTCCTTCAACATCTACGCTTCCAGGAGATTGCAACGGTGCCACACATGAGCATATTCGAACATGTTTAATGGTAGTAATTAGCTGTCGAAATTGGAGGCCTTAATCAATACTGAGCAGCTATTGATTTGCTTCCCGATAAAGATTTGTCACAAATGACATGTTATTTAGCATCTACACGTTGAGCTGAGTCCAATGACACCAAGAACGACACTCTAGCTAATGGTAACATGTATTTTACATGGTACACCTAGGTCTTGGACATGATCTCGGTGTAGCAAGAGGCCGAGCTTGATCTCATTGGACTCAGCTTAACGTGTAGATGCTAATTAACATGCAATTTGTCAAAAATCTCCATCGGGAAGCAAATCTATAGCTGGTCATTATTGATAAAGGCCTCCAAAATCGACAGCTAATTACTACCCCGAAACATATTCAAATATGATCATGTGTGGCACTGTTGCAATCGTCTCGAAACGCAGATGTCAAAGGACACCTTGTTTGCTCTGTTGCACTACCGGGAAGATATTTTCATACTTCTAATGGATTGATTCATATTTTAAGGTTCTCGGAGTGAGACTTTAAGTGGCTGCAGCAGAAGTGTTGAGACGAAAGATGATATCAAGAGATTTATAGAATATTCCCATTCACATTATGATTCTTCGTCGTAACATCCGACCAAACATCCTTTACATTCACAGAGCGAAGATTATGAAAGTCCAGGCTCAGCAAGTGCTCCATCTCGTTGCACCTGCACCCAGCGGCTCGCTTGCAAGATTTTGGCCTGAAGTTCTTCCCAGACCTACACCCTAGCCATCCAACATGCATATCTGAGAATCAGGCCTCTCTTTAATAATGACAAAAAGTTATGAGAGAAACACACATTAACTTTTTGTTATCTCATAAGCGGCGTGGTGCCGGCTCCTTTTGACCCCCGACTTCAAAAACGTGGCCACAGGCCAGCTGTGTCTACACACCTTTAGCCACAAATGTACACCTCCATCCCACAAAAAATGGGGACTAGAAACTAACCTCTGTCTTATGTACATTTACTGTACTGTTGGAGGTCACGCCCCTTTGCCGACCTTTTCGAGATTGCTAGGGATGCTAAAATGTTTACACACATTTCCCGGGGCCCCGTGTACGACATATCCGAGATTTGGAGTTCTAGCCCTTAGAGAAAAATGGAGTGTCATTTGGACAAAGCCCCTCAGAAGTGTAGCCTGCAAGGCCTAATGGTTCAGAATGTGGTGGAAAAACAGTTTTTGAGATAGGAAGGTCCTACCGCCCTGAAATTTTAATACCTTATTCTAGGGCCTAACTGGGACCTCCGCACCGAAACTTGGCCCGGTCGGACCCCGAGGGCAGGAAGGGGGGGCCCTTCCTGCCCGAGACTTGGCCCGGTCAGACCCCGAGGGCAGGCCCCCCCTTCCTGCCCTCGGGGTCCGACCGGGCCAAGTTTCGGTGCGGAGGTCCCAGTTAGGCCCTAGAATAAGGTATTAAAATTTCAGGGCGGTAGGACCTTCCTATCTCAAAAACTGTTTTTCCACCACATTCTGAACCATTAGGTCTTGCAGGCTTCTGAGGGGCTTTGTCCAAATGACACTCCATTTGGGAAAACTTTTTTTCTCTAAGGGCTAGAACTCCAAATCTCGGATATGTCGTACACGGGGCCCCGGGAAATGTGTGTAAACATTTTAGCATCCCTAGCTATCTCGAAAAGGTCGGCAAAGGGGCGTGACCTCCAACAGTACAGTAAATGTACATAAGACAGGTTAGTTTCTAGTCCCCATTTTTTGTGGGATGGAGGTGTACATTTGTGGCTAAAGGTGTGTAGACACAGCTGGCCTGTGGCCACGTTTTTGAAGTCGGGGGTCAAAAGGTCAAAAGGAGCCGGCACCACGCCGCTTATGAGATAACAAAAAGTTAATGTGTGTTTCTCTCATAACTTTTTGTCATTATTAAAGAGAGGCCTGATTCTCAGATATGCATGTTGGATGGCTAGGGTGTTGGTCTGGGAAGAACTTCAGGCCAAAATCTTGCAAGCGAGCCGCTGGGTACAGGTGCAACGAGATGGAGCACTTGCTGAGCCTGGACTTTCATAATCTTCGCTCTGTGAATGTAAAGGATGTTTGGTCGGATGTTACGACGAAGAATCATAATGTGAATGGGAATATTCTATAAATCTCTTGATATAATCTTTCGTCTCAACACTTCTGCTGCAGCCACTTAAAGTCTCACTCCGAGAACCTTAAAATATGAATCAATCCATTAGAAGTATGAAAATATCTTCCCGGTGGTGCAACAGAGCAAACAAGGTGTCCTTTGACATCTACGTTTCGAGACGATTGCAACAGTGCCACACATGATCATATTTGAATATGTTTCGGGGTAGTAATTAGCTGTCGATTTTGG
This sequence comes from Gadus macrocephalus, assembly GCF_031168955.1. Taxonomy (NCBI): domain Eukaryota; kingdom Metazoa; phylum Chordata; class Actinopteri; order Gadiformes; family Gadidae; genus Gadus; species Gadus macrocephalus. The sequence goes on along the minus strand of NC_082390.1, from coordinate 23,255,411 downwards.
AGGCCTTTATCAATAATGACCAGCTATAGATTTGCTTCCCGATGGAGATTTTTGACAAATTACATGTTAATTAGCATCTAGACGTTAAGCTGAGTCCAATGAGATCAAGCTCGGCCTCTTGCTACACCGAGATCATGTCCTAGACCTAGGTGTACCATGTAAAACACATGTTACCATTAGCTAGAGTGTCGTTCTTGGTGTCATTGGACTCAGCTCAACGTGTAGATGCTAAATAACATGTAATTTGTGACAAATCTTTATCGGGAAGCAAATCAATAGCTGCTCAGTATTGATTAAGGCCTCCAATTTCGACAGCTAATTACTACCATTAAACATGTTCGAATATGCTCATGTGTGGCACCGTTGCAATCTCCTGGAAGCGTAGATGTTGAAGGACACCTTGTTCGTCCTCTTACGCCACCGGGACGATATTTACATGCTTCTGATTGACTAATGAATTGATTCAGCTATTCCCCCAGAAGTCTGGGGTCAAAAGGTCAAAAGGAGACGGCACCACGCCGGGGTGGATCCAGATCTCGGGCAACAGCGCAGGGTTGCCAGGTCCTGCAAAAAACGTGCCCCCCACATACCGTTCAAAATCCACCCAAAATGTCCTAGAAGCATCCCAAATAAAAAATGATATTATTGGCCATTTTGCCCAACGTTTTGAAAGTAATAATATTTGAGGGAATATTTTTTTGTTGTTGTTTTAGCAGCGAAATGCACCGTGTGCGTGTGTGCGTGTGTGTGTGTGTGTGTGTCTGTGTCTGTGCTGTGGCAACCCCCTTCGTCGGCGGCGGGGATTCGGGAATTAATGAACGAAGCAGGGTTGCGGTGCAACGGGTTTTATTGTAAAACCAGTCACAAAAGGGAAATCATATAAACTAAGGTTCTTCCGTAATCGGGAATAAGGGCGCGGGACCTCCTGGTCCAGCCCTTCCTCTGGGTCGGCGGGGGAAACAGCACCCGACGCCTCCGGCTTACTCCTGGTGGGGAAAACGTTTCGTTAAAACACGTCTCTTCCTGGTCCGCCCTCCCTCGCGTCTCCCCCGTCCCCAGCCCTTAAAGCTCCTCTCTCCTGGTCCCCCAGGTGCCCCCAATGTTCTTGATTCCCTGGGCCCGGTTGATGTTCCCTCTAGCACAGCTGGGTGGAGGGGGAGGTATCTTCCTTCCACCACCCGTCCACGGGGCGTGTGCTGCAGCGGCTGGCCCCTGGCCCGTGGCATGGGGTTGCCACAGTGCGTGCGTGTGTGTGCTTGTGTGTGTGTGTCTGTGCGTGTGCGTGCGTGTGTGTGTGTATAACACGCTATTTTATGTTGAAATGCGACGTAATCCAGTGTTCACGAAAAGTACACTGTCAACGTATGCTTTTGGCGACTGGGTTGGCTCTCAGATATACGTGTTTCTAACAAGATGATATCATTAAAAGTTACATAAAGTAACAGTTTAATAACACAAACGCAGGAAGCACGTGAGCTGCTAGTTTAGCGAAAGCAACCTGACGTCGTTGAAACATGCGAGCGAGCCGATCAAATCCTAATAACTATAAAACTAAAGATCAGACACAATCACTGACTGAAGATTATGCAAGTAAAAAGTATATTTCTCGCTAGAAATGTTATTAGAAACACGTTTAACGGTGAATCGGTCCTAAAATATTGCATTTCCCATTCAGATAATAAAGATTAATGAAGATCATACACATTCACTGACTGAAGATTATGTAAGGAAAATGTACATTTCTCGCTAGAAAAGTCATTAGAAACGCGTTTAATGGTGTATCTGTCCTAAAATATTGCATTTCCCATTCAGATAATAAAGATTAATAAAGATCATACACATTCACTGACTGAAGATTATGTAAGGAAAATGTACATTTCTCGCTAGAAATGTCATTAGAAACGCGTTTAATGGTGTATCTGTCCTAAAATATTGCATTTCCCATTCAGATAATAAAGATTAATATAAGCTACGCCGTGTTCCGGAGCCGCGGGGGATTCTGGGAATTGGGGTTCTCATTTGACAAATGGGGCTTTTGTTAACTTGTTTTGTTGTTAGGATTAAGTGGGGTTAATGGGTTTGGGATGTTATGTGGTTGTGTGTTGTTCTATTAACATTGTTCGTGTGTTCATTATTGTCGACACCGTCACCGAGAGTGACGTGACCATCGTTTCGTGCAGCTGTTCCGTGTTGAAGTCTCGTTCAATAAAAACCAACTCTCGTTGTCGAGCGTTCAATAAAAACCAACTCTCGTTGTCGAGCGTGCCCACCCTCAACAAACGTGTCCCCCCCCCCCCCCCCCCCCCCCCCTTCAACTAACGTGTCCCCCCCCCCCCTTCATGGGTCTGATTCGCCGATTTCCCATGCTGATATCCCCGAAGATTCTCGGGCATCTTCGACAATTTTGCTATAGATTGTCTCATTACACGCTAAATAATATAATTATAGCCTTGTAGTGACCGTAACATAATTCACCTACAGTATTTCGTTATGTGTTGTTCTTTCAATTGTGTTGTTGTTTACTGCATGTCATTTACGTTCTTGGTGGTTCAGGGATCGCGGTCCCTAAGGATTACGTGCGTCTCATGACGTCACAGACCATGCTGGATTTGTTTACCTTCAGCACGCTTTGTTTTCCGGTTTTCTTTTTTACAAAATAAACGAGTCACACGGCTGTGTGCTCAACGTGCGAAGTTGTGTTCTTAACTTATTGCAATTTCCACAGCCTAATTATATATATAGGTTTTGGCATAAACATAACTAGGGTGCACTGTACTATCTGCGCACACCCTTTCTGAAGCCTCTCTCTCGCTCTCTCTCTCTCGCTCTCTCTCTCTCTCTCTCTCTCTCTCTCTCTCGCTCTCTCTCTCTCTCTCTGTCCCTCCCGCTCTCTCTTTCTCTCTCTCTCGTACCGTTTTGTGGAGCACGTTAATTGTCTTAGAACACTCCCATTCAGAATGCATTGGTTTACATTTCGTTTTGTGTAACACGCAAAAAGTCGGACTATCGTGCTCGGGAACACGCTTCAATAGATTAACGTTCGTAATTTGTGTGCACACATTCGCGTAAACCCAATGCATTGGTAGCAGACTCGTAGCCGACTAAAAATAACTTTCTCGTCGAGGCGAGTTGTTTGCGCAACACAAACTATTTTGCGGACTAATAAAGCCAACTGACTTTGTCGTCATTATGGCTGAAGAGGGAACAGGCCAACTGGGCCTTGAGACTGAGCTTGCGGGTGCAGAGGTAAAATCTGTAACTGAAAAACGTGTGGGTAAATTAACACATAAAGCTTTGTTGGAAAAAATAAGCTTTTTCGAAAAGGAAAGTCTAACTTTGGTAAACTGTCTAAAGTAAAACAATCTATTCTTAAATTCATGGGTGATAAAGAACATGTGAATAAGGTTGAAAATGAATTAACCGTTTTTAATGAGTTGTGTAACACAATACAGCAGGTGCATGCATCTTTATTGGGTTTATTGCCTGCTGAGGAAGCAAGCAAACATGAAATATGGTACCAAGCTAAAATGTTGAATGTAAAGGAGTTTCTTGTGGGTACAAATCAATGGTTGTCTGACACTGCTGCTTGTCCAGCTACTAAAGTGGGCGATGATCATGATGATGAGGTTAATGATGATTTGCTGGGTCAAACTGAACAATCTCAAACTGTCCAAAGTGAAAATGAGATTGGACCTCAAGACAGCATTTCAAATGTGCAGTCAAGGCACCATGGCTCAAACAGATCGTCAAGTAGCAGATTCTCCACTTCATCAGCCAGACGCAGGGCAGAGGCGGAACAGGCCGCACTCTTGGCCCGAGCTGCTGCTTTAAAGGCTAAACATGCTTTGGAGGAGCAGGAACTTCTCTTGAGGAGAAAAAGGGAGAAGCTTGAGCTGGACACTGAGATAGCTGCCACTTCTGCTAAGCTAGCAGTGCTACAGATGGGGAGCAGCATCCATTCAAGGCAATCTGATGGAATGGCTTCCTACTTCAGAAAAGGGGCTAGATCTAAGCTCACCTCTCTCAATCCACAGGCCTCAATATATGTGGCTCCACCCGCACAGCAGCGTGAATCTTTACCACAACAATGCAATGCTGAAACTTCAATCGTTTCAGCATCTTTGTCCATGCATTTTGCATCACAACCACAGCCAACTGTCAGTCATGGCTCTCAACTGCCTCACTTGCAATCAATGCCAACATTCAGTCAAAGCTTTCAACCCACTCTAGGCCAACAAGTGCAGCAACCCCTGCAAGACCAAAATCAGACAGCAGGTCTTTACAATCTGCTGCAACAACAGAATGACATAACGGCTCTCCTTGTTCAAATGCAAACATCACATCTGCTGCCGCGCAGAGAAATTCCAATTTATGATGGAGACCCTTTGCAGTTCAACACATTTATGAGGGCATTTGAGCACTGCGTGGAAGCAAAGACTGGCTGTAAAGGAGACTGTTTGTACTATCTCGAACAATTCACTAGGGGGCAGCCTAGAGATATTGTACGCCGCTGCCTTCACATGACTGCAGACAAAGGATTTGCTGTCGCTAAAAGGTTACTAAAGGAGCACTTTGGAAATGAGTTCAAAATAACAGCGGCCTACATGGAAAAGGTCACAGGATGGACAAGCATCAAAGCTGAAGACACCAAAGCGCTCAAAGCTTATGGGCTTTTCCTCCGTGAGTGTTCCAACGCTATGGAAGATCTTCAATATTTGGAGGAACTTAACATGCCAGCGAACATGAAGATTCTTAGTCAGAAGCTTCCGTATAAACTAAGAGACAAGTGGAGAGCAAAGGCATGTGACGTACTGGAGAAAACTGGTCGAAGGGCACGATTCTCAGACCTTGTCAAGTTCATTGAGTGCCAGGTCCGAATCATTTCAGATCCAGTCTTTGGTGATATACAGGACACTTCACCTGTGCTCAAAGGAGCTACAAAAGTGAGCAAGATACAGGTGACGCCACAGCTGAGAAGAAACAGCTTTGCAACACAGGTGGTCATTGAGGATGGATATAAAGCAGACACTCACAGGAATGAGGACGGATGCAGCAGACCAGATGGTGACCAGAGGGAAAAGGCTCTCGGCAAAGTGACCACCTTCACTAAAACTACTTCTGTCTTCTGCCAGTATTGTGCTGCTGGTGTTCATGTTTTAGATCAATGTTTTAAACTGGGAAGAAAACCACACAGGGAGAAACTGGACTGTCTAAAGGAGAAAGGTCTGTGTTTCAGTTGTTTGTGCACAGGACACTTGAGCAGGAATTGCGACAGGCGCATCACTTGCAAAAAGTGCAACCGAACGCACCCCAGTGTTTTGCACATTGAAGAGAAAGAAAGGGTTTCTTCAAAGGATGAGAAGAACAGTGAGCGGTCAAAAACATCTGAGAGCCGCACAACATCCTCCGCTTGTGGTCTTACAGGGGCTGGCCACTGCAATGGTATTCTTCCCATTTTGCCTGTTAAGGTGAAGTGCGCAAAGGGAAACAGGGTTATTGAAACCTACGCTTTTCTGGACCCAGGGAGTACAGGAACTTTCTGCACCAGGAAGATTGTCGACAGGTTGAACATGGAAGGACGCAAATTCAAAATTCATATCCGCACCTTGGGCCATAACAACTCAATAGAAAGTTCTATCGTTGACAGTCTGGAGATTTCCGGATTGTCTGGTGAGAGCTTCTATCCACTTCCCAACGTGTTTACCCAGAAAGAAATGCCCGTCTCTACAGCCAACATAATCAGTGAAAGGGAGCTGAGAAAATGGCATTATTTAGACAATGTAAACATTCAACACATAAATGCTGACGTGGATCTGTTAATTGGCACAAACGCCTCCAAGTTGATGGAGCCTTGGGAGGTCATTAACAGTCGTGAAGGTGAAGATGGACCCTACGCGATCAGAACCCTACTGGGGTGGGTAATAAATGGCCCGTTAGGGGGAAGTGACGACTGTGGAAGTGACCACCCTTCATTTTGTGCAAATAGAATTGCCATTGACCATATTGAAGAACTGTTAATTAGCCAATATAACTATGACTTCAATGACCGAGCTTCTGCAGAACAGGAAGAAATGTCAAGAGAAGAAAAGAAGTTTATGGAGAAAATGGAAAGCTCTGCTCAGCTCCAGAACGGACACTACACATTTCAATTGCCTTTCAAAGGGAAAGATGTTTTGACGCCGAACAACCTCAGGGTTGCCGTGCAACGTGTCCGTGGTCTGAGAAGAAGACTTCAGAAAGACGTAAGCTTTCATGAGGAGTACAAAAACTTTCTTGCTGATGTCATTAGCAATGGCTACGCCAAAGAAGTGCCGCAGCATCAGTTAGAAGCACCAACAGGGAAGGTGTGGTATATCCCGCACCATGGTGTGTACCATCCACGGAAGGGAAAGTTACGAGTGGTGTTTGACTGTGGAGCAGAGTACAAAGGGATCTCTCTCAACAGTCAGCTCTTGCAAGGACCGAACCTCACCAGCTCGTTAGTTGGAGTTCTTATGAGATTCAGACAGGAACAAGTGGCGATAATGGCAGACATAAAGGCTATGTTCCACCAAGTTAAGGTGGCAGAGGAACACCGAGACTTCTTAAGATTCTTATGGTGGCCTCAAGGTAACCTGGAACAAGATCTTGCAGAGCATCGAATGACTGTCCATTTATTTGGAGCAGTTTCATCACCAAGTGTTGCATGCCTTGCTCTTAGAAAGACTGCTGAAGACAACCAGGCCCACTTTCCTTTAGAAGTGATCGAAACGGTCAACCGAAACTTCTACATGGATGATTTGCTGAAGAGTCTGCCCTCTGAGGAAAACGCAGTCACCATGGTTAAGAACCTTACAACCGTTTGCAGAAAAGGAGGTTTTACCCTCACTCAGTGGATTAGTAATGGTCGGGAAGTGCTTCAAAGCCTCCCAGAGGATCTCAAGTCCAAGAACCTGCATGAGCTTGATCTGGACAGGGATAAGCTGCCGTTGGACAGAGCTTTGGGTTTGCAGTGGTGTATCGAGACGGACACTTTCAAATTCAAGCTGAAAGTCAAGGAGAAGCCGCCAACCAAGCGAGGCATGCTATCCATCATCAGTTCCGTCTACGATCCATTGGGATTCCTAGCACCTTTTGTACTCCCCGCCAAGCTGCTGTTGCAGGAGTTATGCAGGATGAAGTGTGATTGGGACGATCCAATACCTCCAGCTTTCCAGCAGAAGTGGAAAAAATGGCTGATGGATCTTGAGAAGGTGGCATATTTCAAGATCCACAGATGTGTTAAGCCTGAAGGATTTGGGAGGACTGTCAGCGCACAACTACATCACTTCGCCGACGCAAGCGAGAACGGATATGGGACGGCTACTTACCTGAGTAGCTCCCCTAAAGCCGGTCACAATTCCCCGTTTAGAACTCACCGCTGCCGTTGTTGCAGTAAGAGTGGACAAGATGCTTCAAGTAGAGCTCCAGCTTCCACTGAAGAGGGCCTGCTTTTGGACTGACAGCACATCAGTTCTTAAGTATATAAGAAACGAGGACCGACGATTTCAAACCTTCGTCGCAAACAGGGTAACCACCATCAGGGACAACTCTGAAGTTGAACAGTGGAGATACATTCCCACATCCCTGAACCCTGCTGATGATGCTTCACGTGGATTGAAAGCAGAAGATCTTGTGAAGCAAAGATGGATGGAAGGCCCAGAATTCCTACGGGAACCTGAAGAAACGTGGCCAACATTTCCTGTGGATACAAGTGTCGCTGTCGATGACCCAGAAGTAAAGAGAAGTCTGACGGTCAATGCAGTACTTGTTGACACCAATGCCACATCAGAACTGATGACCCATTTCTCTGATTGGCAAAGATTAAAGGTTGCAGTTGTATGGCTTATAAAGCTGAAAGGAACTTTGCTCAAACTGAGTAAGAAGAGAAAGGAGTTGGAGCTTGCAAGCACCAGTGCTACTAGAGCAGCAAGGTTGGATGTGCAAAAGGAGATGCAAGCTTTCTCAACATCACTTGGGAATCAGAAAGTGACGCTGGAAGATCTCTTGGAGGCTGAGGCCTCCATAATCGCTTTTTGCCAGCAAGAGAGATTCCCAACCGAATTTGCTGCACTAACCTCTGGCAAGCCACAAGTGCCAAGAAGTAGCAGCATCTTCAGATTGGATCCAGTTTTAGATGGAGGACTTCTACGAGTTGGGGGACGGCTGAATAAGGCAGCAATCCCTGAGGACATTAAACATCCCCTCATCTTGTCAAAAGACCAACACATCTCCGACCTTATCCTCCGTCATATCCATCTACAGCTCGGACATGGAGGCAGAAATCATGTTCTTTCTGCTGCAAGGAGAAAATACTGGATAACGAGTGGACCTACTGCAGTGAGGAGGATCATATCCAGATGCCTCATCTGTAAGCTCCATGGTGCAAAGGCCGGTGAGCAAAAAATGGCAGACCTGCCAGAAGAGAGAGTGGTCCCTGATCTACCACCATTTACTAACGTTGGCGTAGATTACTTTGGGCCAGTTGACGTGAGAAGAGGCCGTAGCATCGTGAAAAGATATGGAGTGGTTTTCACTTGTATGACGAGCAGGGCTGTGCACCTGGAAGTGGCCTATTCTCTCGACACAGACTCGTGCATCAACGCATTGCGTAGATTCATCTGTCGAAGAGGACAAGTCTCGCACTTAAGATCCGACAATGGCACCAACTTTGTCAGTGCAGAAAGAGAGCTGCGAGAAGCCTTAGCCTCTTTGAATCACGACCGCATTGAAAGAGCCTTGTCCAAGAGAGGAATCAAGTGGAGCTTTAACCCTCCAGCTGGGTCGCATCACGGTGGCGCTTGGGAGCGCATGATCCGGATGATCAGGAAGATTTTGTGCTCGGTGCTCCGTCAGCAAACCCAGTGGATCCGTGAGTACCTCCCGCTTTTACAGGAGCGTCAAAAATGGAACCAGGAGAAGAGGAGTTTTGTTCCTGGAGACCTAGTCATGGTTGCAGACTCCACAGCACCACGTGGGTCATGGATGCTAGGAAGAGTTCTGGAAACCTTCCCTGATAAAAGAGGTCTAGTACGTGTGGTTCGTTTAAAAACCAAAAAAAATATCATTGAACGACCGATAACCAAAATATGCTTGCTTAATGAAGCTAAGGAATAATTGGTTCCCATTTAAAAATGAGCTTTATATACACATATTTTAATTTTTTTTTTTTTTTTTTGGTATTCATGGCTCATTTAAAATTGTTGGTGTAATTGCTCTAGCAGACGCAATTAGGGGCTGGTGTGTAGGAGCCATATTAAATGTGCTTTATTTTCGTGTAATTTTATCCCGTGCCACTAGGGGGCTGTGTGGTTCAGTTGACCTCGGGTCAGCAGAGTGAGGCATTTAACCTGATTGAACCTGATCACAGGTTGTTGTTGATGGGGAAGCAAACAGTTTTTCGACTGTGCCCGTGTCCCCGTGTGTTAATGCATCTTAGTTTAGTGAGGAATTCGGGTTTATTGTTTTGTTACATGTATTTTGAGTTAGAATTATTGCGGCTGTGTATTATTGGAAGGAAAATAAACCAGCAAAATAAACTGAACTGTCTTCGTTTTTGCGGTAATTGGAGCGTGCTGGGCGCACGTCGGAAACTATAAACGGAATCAACAACCAGTACTACTAAGTTTAGGGCTTAGTCAGTACAGATTGTACATATTCATAATTCGAAATTCGTCTCAGCCTCTACACCACAGATACTATAGGGTCTAAAGCATATAACCGCGTTGTCTGATTACAGTTGAATTCATTTTCCCACAATTTAACAGCTCTCGTTTTGAAAAATAATCACCGCGCCATTCGTTTCAATGGGAATCGCAATACTTTCAACATAAAGTGTACATATTTATAATTGGAAATTCGTCCCAGCCTTTATACGACAGATACTATAGGGTCTATAGCATATAACCGCATTTTCTGATTACAGTTTAATGTAACAGTAAACTGAACTCACCGCAACTTCAAATTAACCACAAGGAGAGTAGCATGGCAACCGGTCAAACAACACGGCGTTCTGCGCGCGCATCCGCCGTGTTGATAAACAAATAACCCCCATATTGAACGAAGTTAAACTAAGCTAGCGTCCCGTTCACAAGCACCAGAATGAACAAGTTCACAGTAACGTTCATCAGGCAGTAATACAGTACGTTCAGTTCACGTTCGCCCAAAATATGAACGAGTTCATGAACTACCGTTCAATGAACGCGTTCGGGCACAACACTGCCCCCCGGTTCCTACGCCCTTGCCGATATCCTTCCACTGCTCTGGGTCAATGACTCTCTGCAGTGACATCACAATGTCCCGAGTCTTCCCTTCCCCGTAAAATCTTCTCTCAAGTTCCTGTCTCAGTCTGTCCAGAAAGGTATAGTATGTCCTTCCCCTGCAATATTCATCCAAGGAATATTACTTCTTCATCTTCTCTTGCTGATTGGGAAGTGTATTTCAGCTTTGCAGGGACTTTTCTTCGTCTACCTGGAATCTTTGCCGGAATGTTTATGTCATTTTCCTCTGCAATTGTTGTGGCAGTGTTGTATATTTGTGAGAATTGGCTGTCTCTCCTCAGTTCCACTACTCGCTTCAGGACACCATCTAACACAGAGTAAGCAGCAGCCAAGTCCAGGTCATCCTGCTGGAGTACTTTTGAGGCAACTGATGTCTCCATGAACACTGGCGTTGCTATTTCAAGACAGAGCAAAAATTCAAAATCTATGCTGCTCAACAACATTTTAGCCTCTCCTGCAGCCAGATCGGGGGGGTCACACTCTCTCAGATCTCTCAAGTACTGTAGGGCAGCAGGGAGGACCTTCCTAATTGTCTTTAAAGCATCTTCCCTACAGCTCCACCGGGTGTCTGAAAGCCTCTGTAGTTCAAGGACACGTTGGTCTGGATTCATGGCTTTTTGAGTATCCACAAATACAGCATGGCGCTTTGTAGAGTTGGCAATGAATGTGTACAGCCTCTCAACGACTGTGAAGAAATCCACAAAGTGCTTGTTGGATTTTGCACTCTCAACTAAAACGAGATTTAAACAATGTGCATGGCAGTGCACATACAATGCTCTCTCATTTTGTTTCTGAATCCGGGACTGTAGCCCATTGTAGCGTCCACTCATATTGGCTGCTCTGTCATATCCCTGTCCACAGACAGGAATGTCTGTGGTCTGTGCACTGACTCTTGAATGTTTAAGTTGTTTTGCTCAAGTAGCTTCATCACTACATTCTCCAGTGCCTCTCCCGTTGTTGATGCCACATCACATAGTTGGACAAAGCGTTCCTTTATAGTCATGTTGTGGACATATCGCACAACAAAGGACACCTGCTCAATATGTGACACATCAGTGGTCTCGTCGAGCAAAATAGAAAATTGTGATGCTTCTGTCACTTCCTTCTGTATGATTCGTTTCACTTAAACACTAAGTGCTTTTATGAGGTCATTTTGTGTCCTATTGGACAGGAGAGAGACCTGGCACCTTTGGTTTGATGTTTGTTTTTCCTTCAAGATGAAGCCTGAGTACGCTGTCATATTGGCAGAGCAAATCCACCAGGTTCAGAAAATTTCCTCTGTTTGAACTTGACAAGCCTTTTTCATTACCCCTAAAGGCCAAAGCTTGCTTTGCCAGAAATAATGTGATGTCCATTAAACGGAACATAATCGCTCTGTTTTTCTGCCTCTGTCTTTCTTTGGCTGCTTCCATCTGAGAATCAGCTACTGCAAAAGCCCTCTGCAGTGTATCTTTTTAAAGGCATTCCACCTAATCATGCTTAGCATATGCAATTCACTGCTGCGGTGCTCCTTGATCTTCACTTTGGCCAGCCTCCACAAGTTTATCCCTACAGACTTCCATCCTGTCCTGCTCTGAAACCTTTCCTCATTCATAAAATTCCTGCAGCTAAAGCAATGCATGGCATCATTTAGTGGAGAATATTCCAGCCAGGCGTCATCATTATACCATTGGGCTTGAAAAGAGCGCCCATCTGGATTTTGAGGGAAATTTACCATGGGACGGCAAGGTCCGACTGAATTGGAAAATGTGATGAAGGTCTGATCGTATTTTAGATTGCTGCTCTGTACATGAGCTGGATCTGTGGGATTAGCCAACCTCAGCAAAAAATCGAAATCTGTGGATTCTGCCCCACTCATCATCTCAATATCCTCCCTTGCTGATGTTCTCCTCTCCCTCATCTCATCCTCTTGCTCATCTCTCCTTTCCCAGTCTGTCCTGATCTCATCTGGAATTGGCTCTGGCTCTCTGAACGCAGCTGATGCACTGGGCTCATCATCTGTCCAATGACATATTATTGTTATTACCATTATTATTCAGCCGTGAAATTCAGCCGTGGTGCAGAGTTACAGCCACTCATAGTCGCACATTGAGCTTCCCCAAAAATGCGCTGTTTTGGTGTCTGTAGCTATATTGCAAATGAGGAGGAGCGAGGCGGGTCAAGGAGGAGGGTGGGGGTGTGGCCCTGAGCAGCTTGCAGCCACGATACCATGCGCTCTGTTTACAGTGGATGTATCGCAATGGCGAGGCACACAGCCTTTAGCCGTGTTCTGTAAATATTCTAGAACACACGGGAGTCCTGGAGCTCTATATCTAAATATTATCATATAGCCTACATAGATATCTATATCATATAATATATAATGGTTCATGTTCTTGAGGGAGTCAAAGCCAAAGTTCCTTCCCCCCAATTCATTCTCAACCTTGGCTGAGATAACCCCCAATACGAGTCTCTTTGTAGAAATACCAGAGACGAGAGTCCGACGTGTTATGCGCCATAACACCAAAAGCAGAACGGTTATCCAAATAACAAGGAAGTGTACAACACTTGCGTTACAGTCCTGGATCTCTATATCTAAATAATATCATATAATACATAGAAATCTATTTAATTTCATACATATTATCACGGCCAAAAGCTGTGTGCGCCTCCAGACGATATTATGAATTACAAACGACTTTGTCGGGTTCTGCGACGTCTCTGGTTCTTCCATCAACCTGAAGTCGACTGAACCGCGCGCTGCCTGCTGCCGGCTGCCCGCTGCCGGCTGCCCGCTGCCGGCTGCCCGCTGCCGGCTGCCCGCTGCCGGCTGCCCGCTGCCGGGCGATGGTGCCTCGCGGCAACCGGCGGCATGTCGCAGTTCATGTACTTCAGCGAGTCAAAGCCAAAGTTCCTTTCCCCCAATTCCTTCTCAACCATGGCTCAGATAACCCCCACAACAGTCTTGTTGTGGAAATACAAGACGCGTCAAAGAACCGACAAGAAACACTTGCGTTACAGTGTGTGTATTCACACACACACACACACACACACACACACACACACACACACACACACACGTGGCGCTCGCACGGTCGAGTCTCATTGGCGGGCCAACGTCTCTGGGCGGGCCAGGCAGAGTAAGGGGAGGAGATTCTTGGTGACGTCATAAATACAGACATTCCAAATCAGCGCACTTGAGCCTCAGTTTTTTCAAAGGCGAGCAGAACAGCTAGTGCTCGTTTTACACCAAACGCAAGTTTTAGCCATTGGGGGACCATAGGCAGGCTAGTGGAACTCATATTTACGTTAGAAAACCTCATAAAGTGAGATTTTCATGTCATGGGACCTTTAACAATAACAAACAATACCCAAAATAGTGATAAGATTCAGGCATGAACCATTTTGAATGAAAGAATTCATGTGATGCATTACTTCCATCATTTATTCTTCTTGTTAAAACAAAATGTTAGAAACTAACTATCAGCAGACATGTAGCTTAGTTTGCCTACCAGAAAATGTGTAGACTATGTGATAACGGGCTGCTTGTCTGCAAGCTAGCTAGCTGTCTGATTATTTAGGCTAAACGTTACGTGGCAAACTGAGCCTGGATTTATGAAGATTGTAATTCATTTCATAAAACGTGATGATGATTGTTTGTTTGTTATACATCTCAAATTCACCTTTTCCGACGACATCAAGGCAGTTGTCTCACAGGTGCCGTGCCGGTGTTCCGGTCGCGTGCAGCGTTGCAGCTACGTTAAGCAGCTTTCACATGCCGCGCGGCAACTCGCCGCCTCCATTCATTTCAATGAGGGAAGGGCGGCAGAGGGGAGGCGGCAAACGCGCCTGTTGCCGCGCGGCAGAGTTTGCCCTCCCCCTACTGACTTTCACTCTCAGTGCCCGAACGGAATTGAATGAGGCTACGCTTACTTTATGAAATGTTTAGAGTGGCGATTTTTTTTTATCTAGGCCTACATGAAATTCTGCATCCATTAAAGGGACTCTCACCTTTGTTGCATTTGAGAATTACAGCACATTCAAATCATCCCGCCTTCCTCCAATGCCCCACCCCCTAAGCGTTATTTTACAAAAGTACAAAACTAAGCGTTATTTTTGAGTACAAAAGTTCTAGACTCCCATGGGTTGTGTTTAGACTCCCAGGGGTCATAATATCTACCAGGGGTCTAGTAAACAAGAAATTTAGCAGGTGGCTCACTGTAATTTTATGGGCTTCGTGTGATACCGTTTTGAGGCCCCATGTTGAAGGACAGTGGTCCCACTGAGTATAAGAAAGGTGTATGAGCATTACAAACAGAGTAGCAGGACAACGTAGCGTCTGAGGCCGAAATGGGTCCCCTAATCGGACTGAATGGTGCGGTTGTTTGCCAACGGTCTGGAGGTCTTCCTGGAGCTCCAGATTAGCGGGACAACGTCGCGTCTGAGTCCGAAATGGGTCCCGTAATCGGACTGAGTGTGGCGGTTGGTTGCCAACGGTCTGGAGGTCTTCCTGGAGCTCCAGAGTAGCGGGACAACGTCGCGTCTGAGTCCGAAATGGGTCCCGTAATCGGACTGAGTGTGGCGGTTGGTTGCCAACGGTCTGGAGGTCTTCCTGGAGCTCCAGAGTAGCGGGACAACGTCGCGTCTGAGTCCGAAATGGGTCCCGTAATCGGACTGAGTGTGGCGGTTGGTTGCCAACGGTCTGGAGGTCTTCCTGGAGCTCCAGAGTAGCGGGACAAAGTCGCGTCTTTGTCCGAAATGGGTCCCGTAATCGGACTGAGTGTGGCGGTTGGTTGCTAATGGTCTGGATGTCTTCCTGGAGCTCCAGAGTAGCGGGACCACTTGGCTTCTGAGGCCGAATCGGGTCCCCTTGTCGGACTGAATGGTGCAGTTGGTGGCCAACAGTCTGGAGGTCTTCCTGAGGCTCCAGAGGAGGGTAACTCTGTGAGTCTGAGTCCGAGATGAGTCCCCTAATCGGACTGAATGGTGCAGTTGGTGGCCAACAGTCTGGAGGTCTTCCTGAGGCTCCAGAGGAGGGTAACTCTGTGAGTCCGAGTCTGAGATGAGTCCCCTAATCGGACTGAATGGTGCAGTTTCAGTACGCCGTGGACCACTTTGGTCTGCCATCGTCAGTCGCTACGGTCGCTACTCGCTACTGTCTGCCGTGGAATCAAAACAAACCCTCTAGTTGAGGACGCGCCTTGATGACGCGGGCCCGAATGCGCCACAAGAAGCTTATATATCCATGCAGCAAACAGACAGGTCTGTCGGCCAATAAGGTCCTTCCGTCCGAAGAATTTTATTGGTTGAAGTTTTCACTAAATATTATGAGAGTAAAATAATTGTTTGTTTTTACTCCTGGTGGGTCTGTCTTGCATATTAGAGTGTTATTACCTTATTAATACCAATTTAACCTTATCCAAAAAAAGTGTAAAAATGCAACAAAGGTGAGAGTCCCTTTAAATGATTAAATTTGTATTTATTTATTTTTTCCTCGGAAGGGCAACGTGAGTCGAGGAGGGCATATGGGCAGTTGCCAAGGCAACCTGAGCAACCCCCCTGTGCACGTCCCTGCTCGTTTGTTTCCATGGTATTACCAGGTTCTTACTATATAATTTGTAATACATTCCCTTTTCCATGCAGTCAACACAAACTTGTACCATGTACGTTCTGCGACGTAAAGTAAAACACGACAATTTACCCATTAAGTAAGCTGAAACTGTACTGTAAAAGGAAGCCTCGTTTGTTTCCATGGTATTACCAGGCTCTTACCATATACTGTAAGATGTAACTGGTTATTCCCTTTTCCATGCAATCAACACAAACCATATATGTTCTGCAACATCATTCACCAGTAGTTAAGCACTTTAATTGTTGTTATAAAATCCCAAACCACTGTAGATTAAAGGCAGATTAAAATTAAACAAAATCAAAGGCTTATCTTTCAAACAATGCATATCTCACTGAAACACTGAAAAAATCGGATAAAAAAAAGTTTACAACATCAACTAAATTTAAATGTTACTGATGGTGTTTTGATAAAACACATAGTGTTATGGCAAGTGACCACAAGGAAGACTGCTTCAACCTCTACAATTTGAATAAGTGGTGAATGCCATGCAGCAATCTGCCTATGGGAGCATCTTTGTGGTAATTCGCAAACCAATGAGTCCACTCGATGAATGAGAGATGACTCTTTAGTGTTATCTCTGTGAGGTATCCCTGCAGTCTCCACATCTGGGATTTGAAGGCTGACCAAGACCTGACCAGGTACCTTCAAATATCCCCTTCCATACTGTAATAAAGAATCAGAAGACAAGAAAATAAACATTAGGACTGTCAATTAATGAACATTTCTAGAACATGCAGAACTCAAAGATTATTTGTTTATCAGTTAAGAAAGGATGCTGGTCCTCTGGCCATTGTGTTTGGTCATATTGAAAAGAGAAAAAGACATAGCCATAAATACAGTTAATAGGACGGGAGGGGACAGGCTGTTAGCTCCAGTTAGCACTTTAGCATTGAGCTAGCGGAGCTTCTGTCATTCAAACAACTCGGGCATGTTGTTTAAAACCTATAACACCCAATTTAATAAAATATCCGGATTTAATCGGGCTCTCTCCCATAAGTACAGTTAATAGGACGGGAAGAGACAGGCTCTGTTAGCCCCGGTAAGCGCGATGCTAAAGAGCAGCTCAACCGGAGCATGCCACTCGTGACCTCAACAGGTGCAAGTTAGCCTCCGGTTTGATATTCGCCGGATATTCGGTTTACCACCCAATCGGATTCATCAACATAAGTGCAATACATTACGGGCTTAGTATGTTGACTCGCTTTTTTATCATACATTTTGGGGACCTGTGTGGTTCGTGCAGATCCGAAGAGTTTTTTTTGTGGGGGGGGGGTGCGTCGATCGGTGCGCGCGTACAGGTGTCAATATTCCGTAATCCCCCCGTGCAGTAAGTAAAGAAAAGTGATTCCGGAAATGATTTTGTTATGGGACCAATCACAGCCCTTGCCGTCGCGTCGAAATATTGGATGCGCATGCGCACGGTAGAGCTTAGATCGGGCTCAGAAAATCAAGCCCGACCCCGACCCGCTGCACGTTCTGTCCTGACACATTAACTGTAATTATGAGCCCTAGCCCGATTTCAACCCGACATTTATTTTAACACATATGTAACTTTGTACACATTTGTTACTAGGCCTACACAGCTAAATACATATGTAAGGGATAATGCATAGAACGCCGGTCATTATCGGGAAAATAAGCCCCGACAGGGCGAACAGTACACCGACGCGCAGCGAAGGCGTCTTGCTTCGCCCTGAAGGGGCTTATTTTCGAAAATGACCGGCGACGTTCTATACATGATCCCGCTTATTACACGGCTACTTGCCAAAACTTAAAAAATAACTTTACATGGTGCGCCATTTTACAATTTATTCGTTACCAGCATTCATTCATCATTTTTTCACAATGTCTTGTTTTTAAAAGATTTATGATGACTTTATGCTCTGTAAAGTGACCTTGGGTGGCTTGAAAGGCGCCTCTAAATTAAATGTATTATTATTATTATTATTATTCGTAGTGTTGATCAGCAGAGCAATAATAAATTGTCCGCAAAGACGGTGACGTCACTTAGCAACAGAAGACACTGGGGTTAACAAGTCACCGGACTAGCTACCAAAGTGAACGGAGTGTTCCACGGCATTGAGAAGACCTGTGTAATAAAGGCCTGTAATATTTCTGTTTATGGCATGGATTTCTCCTCAGATTAGGCCAATAAACCAATGATAAAAATAAAAATAAAAATGCTTGATCAAAGGCCCGGCCCGACCCGGCCAGAGGATAGTGGTGGGAAATATCGGAGAAGGATGCACTTATTGTGCAGCAGGACGCAGGGTGCAAGTGCAGTTGGAAGTGGTCATGGCTAAAATTAGAAGCCACGACTGAGGTGAATACAGTGAAGCATAACTTTCCATAACTTTAAAGAAATGAATTATGCCAGCAGGGGTGTACATGCCCTGTATGAACACTGTAAGGCAGACATTCATCGGAGGAAAGTGACAACAACAATAACTACACAAAGTGTTGCATAGCTTCTCCGAAACCCTCTTCCAGAAACCCCCTAAGCAGCAGATAAGATCAGGGACAGTGCCAGGCCTATACTGCCAGTACCTGTACCTGTGATCACATATCCAATGCAGAGGTGTGTGTTTGTGTGTGTGTGTGATAATAAATTAACTTAGTTTAAAAAGGCACTTTAACCGAGTAACTAATATATTTTTTATCTTTCTTGGCATATAGCATATAGCATAGGCCTTCTCATGATAATAGGATATCATGCCGTCATATGTTTTCCGACTTCGGGTAGCTCTCTCTTTTTTTGTCATACATGTGTTTGCATCCCTGATTTACCTTCTTATTACCAGTGGTAATTACCCTGTAATACACTATGATTTACCATGTATTTACCGGGTAACTACCTCTGTATTTACCTTCTTATTACCAGTGGTAATTACCCAGTAATACACTATGATTTACCATGTATGTACCGGGTAAATACCTAGTAATTGGGGGACTGTAAAAGGAAGGGTTACCAACAAATCACCAAGGATGAGACTATAGGATTTGACAGGGGTTTGTATTGGAATGTACATAGAAGTGACACAAAACATGGAAGTCACTGGCTTTATTCCAGTATCACACTGGTTGTAAAGCTACTGGGGTGTCCAAATTGTTGATTGTTCATCAAAATAATATTTTCTTTTTATTGAATATGCTTATAAACACAAAGCAATTACCTCATGGAGAACATTCCTGAGTTCAGGATCAGGTATGTCTGCAAGTTGGGCCTCAATAGTCTTCACCTTACCCACTAGGTAGAGGTAGAAGTTCTCTGAAGCACTTTGAGATTCTTGAATATAAAGTGCATCATAAATAAAATGTATTATTATTATTATTATTATTATTATTTACATTCATGTGGTTCATTTCAATACTTACTCAAATCCTGAAGAAGGCAGATGTACAGTGTAATCCTTTGGTAGGATTTCCCAATGGCCTCTTTATAATGCTCCAGAACAAAAGGTCTGTCTGTACCAGGTATATTTTGTACCTGAGAGCCATCAGGATAGAGAAGCACATATTCTCCATCGTCCATTGCGTTCTGATTAAAATCTCGCTGCTTCTTTAAAGCAGCTGGCAAGATTTGTGTTGTTGACCACTGGGGTTCAACATTTAACGGCATGGTTTTCCATCTTTGAGGTTTTAAACCATTCTTTGTTCTTGAAATGATGCCATTCGAAATCTACAGAAATCAGAAAAGAAGAGAAAAAAATAAAAACAAACATGACTACTGGGTCTTGTATAGTCACATTACGACCTAAAACCTCTGTATTAACTTACCTTCACTGTAATGGCCTGTATCTTTTTAAGCTTTGAAGAGGAGGTCCTCCCCTCAGCCTCTTTAACTTCCCTGAACCTCAAGAATTGAGCTGCTCTTCCTTCCTTCCTAGTCTCATTCACTAACACACACACACACACACACACACACACACACACACACACACACACACACACACACACACACACACACACACACACACACACACACACACACACACACACACACACACATAATAATAATAATAATAATAATAATAATAATAATACATTTAATTTAGAGGCGCCTTTCAAGACACCCAAGGTCACCTTACAGAGCATATAGTCATCATTCAAAACTATGTAAAACAGACTAGGAATAAAAGGAAAACAGAGGTTAAACATGAAGAATAATAATAATTAATAACACTCAAAGACGCCTAAAGTGAAGTGGGGACCTCACTAACCACCACCAATATGTAGCACCCACTTGGGTGATGCACGGCAGCCAATCGGTGCCAGAACGCTCACTACACACCAGCTTGAGGTGGAGAGTTAGGGATGAGGTGGAGAGTGAGTGAAAAGAACATATTTAAACACTATCGACCATATTTAAACACTGTCGATCACATTTAAACAATATCGACCACATGTAAACACTATCGACCACATTTAAACACTATCGACCATATTTAAACACTATGGACCACATGTAAACCCTATCGACCACATGTAAACACTATCGCCCACATTTAAACACTATCGCCCACATTTAAACACTATGGACCACATTTAAACACTATGGACCACATGTAAACCCTATCGACCACATGTAAACCCTATCGACCATATATAAACACTATCGACCACATTTAAACATGTAAAACCTATCGACCACAATTAAACACTATCGACCACAATTAAACACTATCGACCACATTTAAACATGTAAACCCTATCGACCACATTCAAACACTATCGACCACATCCAAACACCATCGACCACATTTAAACACTCTCGCCCACACCTACACACTATCGACCACATTTAAACACTATCGACCACATGTAAACACTAGCGACCACACTCAAACACTATCGACCACATTTAAACATGTAAACCCTATCAACCACATTTAAACATGTAAACCCCTCTCGACCACATTTAAACCCTATCGACCACATTTAAACCCTATCGACCATATTCAAACACTATCGACCACATTTAAACTATCGACCATATTTAAACCCTATCGACCACATTTAAACACTATCGACCATATTTGGGATTATTGGTGTTGTAACTTTGCCTTTTGTGTCTTCATTTACAGATTTTTATATTTTTGTATAGTAATATTTAAACAAAAAATGCCACAACGCAAATATAATTTGCACAATTTATTTACAGATTTTTGCCTAATGCTTAAACACTAAACATGGTTGCTATGCCCAAAGCATAACTGTTTTTTACATAAGACACTTTGTTCAAAAATGAAATCCCCTGCAACAATGGGCAAAACACATCTTTTTAAATTATAAACCTAACTAAAATTTGAAAAGAACACAGACTCACACACATGAAAAATAAAAAATAAAGCTAATTGAATACCAATCAGTGTGAGCCTTAGCACTACAAATAGGTGAGCTCAGCTCCTTTGTGAGACAGTGAGAGTCAGGGGAAGAGGACAAGAGAGCGATGATAAGCTTGTTATTGCTTAAAACACTTCTTCTTAGTCTTGGGAGTCAAAAAGTGATGAGAAAATTATAAAATAAATATAAGTTATACATAATAGAAACTATTCATGATCTTTTAAGAAGTCCTTAGGTTTTTTCCCTGCATTTATGCTAATGACCACATGCTTACAGGCGATTAGCATAAATCCCTAACTAAAATACGCGATGAAAACAGATTTTATATGGCAATAAAGAACAACATCGGATCTAACAGTATGGATTCATTTTTCAAAGTTCCCGAAAATACCTAGGCTGGATATAAGCTCCTGTAATGGTGCGAACACACCAAGCGCGTACCTCGCGTACCATGTACGTGCGTAACGCAGCGAAAATGTTGCTTGACCATTTTGTGTCAAAAATGGTCAGATACGCGCGTACGCATACGGGCGTATCTGACCATTTAAGGAGTCCGAGGATTAAGGAGTCTGAGGAAGGAAACCCAAACGCCGCCGTGTTTGGATGGATGATAGAGCTTGGATCGGGTTCGATTAAATAATCTCGGATATAAATAACAATAATCGGGTTAAATAACTTCACATGGTGTGTCTGGTGTGTTTCCAGCATTCGTAGTGTTGATCAGCAGAGAAATAGTCCGCCAAGACGTTGAGGTTGCTTAGCAATCAGAGACTCTGTCCATGCAAGTGAACGGAGCGTTCACTCTTCGTCATAACTATCAAACCAAACATCCTTCACATTCACCGAGCGAACATTATGAGAGTAAAATGCACATTTCTCGCTAGAAATGTTTCAATAAACGCATTTAATGGCGTAACTATGTTACTATTTCCACTCAGAATAAAGAAAGTTGCCGGCCGTGGCTGCCATGGACATGGCTGCTCTGGAGTCCGAGGTAGGAAACCCAAACGTCGCCGTGTTTGGGTGATAGAGTTTAGATCGGGTTAGATTAAATAATCTCGGATATAAATAACAATAATCGGGTTAAATAACTTCACATGGTGTGTCTGGTGTGTTTCCAGCATTCGTAGTGTTGATCAGCAGAGAAATAGTCCGCCAAGACGTTGAGGTTGCTTAGCAATCAGAGACTCTGTCCATGCAAGTGAACGGAGCGTTCACTCTTCGTCATAACTATCAAACCAAACATCCTTCACATTCACCGAGCGAACATTATGAGAGTAAAATGCACATTTCTCGCTAGAAATGTTTCCATAAACGCATTTAATGGCGTAACTATGTTACTATTTCCACTCAGAATAAAGAAAGTTGCCGGCCGTGGCTGCCATGGACATGGCTGCTCTGGAGTCCGAGGTAGGAAACCCAAACGTCGCCGTGTTTGGGTGATAGAGTTTAGATCGGGTTAGATTAAATAATCTCGGATATAAATAACAATAATCGGGTTAAATAACTTCACATGGTGTGTCTGGTGTGTTTCCAGCATTCGTAGTGTTGATCAGCAGATATATCATATATAATAATAATGTATACTTTATTAATCCCCTTGGGGGGATTCTTTAACCCATCCAGGGATACTACTATTACTAGTAGTAAAATTAGAAGTAAAATAAATATGACTTCAAATTTACTGTGACTTTAGTGTACGCATTCAAATTCTGCAGTTACAGGTGCTAAAAACTTTTGCTACAATAAAACTGTAGCAGGTTCACAGAGCGCTTGGACACCAGGTTTGCTTTTTCCAGCAGAAAAGTCATTTTATTTCGAACGCTCAGTCCAACAAAACATAATTCCTTGGACGTAAATCACAACTCCACTCCAAGCGGTCACAGGATGCGTTCCAGGCGATCTCTGGTGGCGATCGCCCCTGCCTCTCTCTCTCTGCTCCCCGGTTCTCCCACTAACCACAAAGCAGGCACATATATACAAACATTCCTGATTGGCCTGAGTGCTGACACCTGCTCGCACTCAGGTCCAACCCCCCCCCCCCCCCCCCAGCCAATCCGATGCGCTCCCAACCTGCCCATACTCCCCCTGCAGGCCAGACGTCACACGTCCCCCCACACACCCCCACCGCCCGACACAGGCCGGGGTCACATCCGGCCGCCCACTCACTCCCCCCCCCCAGAGCGGGAGAGGAAGTCCGCCACAGCCATCTGCGCCCCAGGCCTGTGCACGACCCGAAAGTTAAAGGGTTGCAACGCAAGGTACCACCGGGTGATCCTCGCGTTGACGTCCTTCATGCGGTGGAGCCACTGGAGGGGGGCGTGGTCTGAGTAGAGGTTGAACGCGCGCCCCAGCAGGTAGTAGCGGAGGGCGCCGACCGCCCACCGGATGGCGAGGCACTCCTTCTCCACCGTGCTGTACCGGCCTTCCCGGTCTGATAACTTCCGGCTCAGGTACAGCACCGGGCGGTCGACCCCCTCCACCTGCTGGGTCAGGACCGCGCCCAACCCCCTATCCGACGCGTCCGTCTGCAGGGAGAAAGGGAGATCAAAGTTAGGAGCACACAGGACCGACTTTCCACAGAGGGCTGTTTTAATAGCCTCAAACGACACCTGACATGGCTCCGACCACTGGACTGTATCTGGGGCCCTCTTACGGGTGAGGTCGGTCAAGGGGCTGGCCAGGTCGGAGAAGTTCGGCATGAACTGCCGATAGTAGCCCGCCAGCCCCAGGAACCGCCTCACCTCCTTTTTGGTCCTGGGCCGAGGGGAGGCGGCGACCGCCGCGGTCTTACCGACCTGCGGCCGGACCTTCCCCCGCCCCAGGTGGAACCCCAGATACTGAATCTCCCTCCGCCTGATCACGCACTTCTTCGGGTTGGTCGTGAGCCCCGCCCGTCTCAGCGACTGAAGGACGGCCGCCACCTGCCGCATATGCTGCTCCCACGTTCCACTATAGATTACGATGTCATCAATGTAGGCAGCAGCATACGCGGCGTGGGGCCGTAACACCCGGTCCATAAGCCGCTGAAACGTGGCCGGGGCCCCGAACAACCCGAACGGAAGCACCTTAAACTGGTAAAGACCCAGCGGAGTGGAGAAGGCTGTTTTTTCACGGGCTGCTGGAGACAGCGGAATCTGCCAGTAGCCCTTTGTGCAGTCCAGGGTCGTATAATAGGTGGCCATGCCAAGCCGGTCCACGAGCTCGTCGATCCGAGGGATTGGGTAGGCGTCAAACTTCGACACCGCATTCACCCTACGGTAGTCTACACAGAACCGGACAGACCCGTCCGGCTTCCCCACCAGCACGACGGGACTGCACCAGTCACTGTGAGACTCCTCGACCACGCCCAACTCCAACATGGTTGCCAATTCGCGCCGCACCACATCTTGAAATGTATACAAAATCTGTCTGGCACGTTTTATGAAGAAAACGTTTTCAAAAAGCAACCCTAACCCTATGACCCACTATGTTCTGCTGTGACATGATATGGCTAAGCTAACAACATAAACAAGAGGAGCTAGGAAAGGAATTGAACTGCGTGTTTAAGTTCAGAAGGGCCAAAGGTGTGGCTACACACAGCACTACAAAAGTCGTCAAGATTGAAAAAGAAAAAAATATTTGTTGCACAGCTGAACGCTGTATCACATCAGGAGCTGGCTGTTCTCAATTCACAACACGCATTCCATCAAAACTAGCCTACATCAGGCATTCTGACCAAAATCATCCCTCAATTATTCCAGAATTCAAGAATGACCAAAAGTCACTTTGTGTCTTTTGAGAGACTGACTCCACCGACTATCAATTGCAAGTTAAAACAGCCTACCACTTGAGTGCAAAAAACACAAAAGACATCGCCACAGCACCAGCAAATCTTAAGCAATAAATATCACGTCTTACCTTTATTTATGTGGCAGTGGTCTGCATGCATCCCGTGGTGTAGCCTACCACATCCATCAACAGGTTATCGTTCTGATACTGTCCATGGTACTAGCAACCTGCTCTGGTGCTTCTTACCTATGTATTCAGGCAAAAATGACTTGATTGTCTGATGCCTCATCATCCCAGCCAAAGAGTATTGGTATTATTAGTAATGGCCACTTGCCAAATCGAAAAAATAACTTCACACAGTGTGTCTTTTTCCAATGTATTTGGAAAAAGTGGTGGGGATGCATCCCCGGCGTAATCAACGCCTATGGTTCTAACTCATCCTGCCCAAAGAGAGGCAAGGGGGCGTTCACAGAGGGATTTAAACGTGTGACACTTGACGGGGCTAGCTGTCAGAAAAAATGTGCGCAAACTTATGAAGCTTAAACTCTTATTTTGATAAACCGTCAGCTAGACCACCATGTTCAAGTAGGATATGCGTTAGAATATGCGTTGCCCCTACAAAAACACAGGAGAAGCAGCACTATTCTCAATGCAACAATTCCTTAAAATACAATTCAATACAATTCAGACATTCAAAGTTCTCATACCTCGACATTCTGATGGCAGAGACTCCCACAACAGAGCCGTCGTCTCCTCCGTTCAACCCGCCGCCGATAAAGTCGTTTGAGGTACTCGACTGAACCACGCGACTGAACCACCTCTAATGTGCACTTCTGAATAAAACATGGAAGAAATGAAGATGATCAATATTTATTTGCTGTGGTGTTAGCTGGAGAGCTAACACCACAGCAAATAAATATTGATCATCTTCATTTCTTCCATGTTTTATTCAGAAGTGCACATTAGAGGTGGTTCAGTCGCGAACTGATTTGTTCGAATGAACGAATCGTTAAAACGAACGAACCGAACTGGTTCTTCTCTCTCATTCGTCTCGTTCGTGACTCAGACTCGACTCCTCCCAGACCCAGGACTCGCTGACAGTTCGTTCACTCACTGTGTGAAACACATTCCATGATTCGATTCACCGGAAACTCGACTGAACCAGTTCAGTCGAGTTTCCAGTAGCACTGAGTCTGACTGACTCATTGTGCATTCCATGATGCGATTCACCGCTACCGGAAACGGAAACTGGATTGACTGAACGAACGAACGAACGAACGAGCAGTTCAGTCGAGTTTCCGGTAGCACTGAGTCTGACTGACTCAGCTGAGAACCATGCAATGGGTGCATTCCATGATGCGATTCACCGCTACCGGAAACGGAAACTGGACTAACGAACGAACGAACGATTCGGGAACGACTCCTCTTGGCGAACTGACTGACGCGAACTGGTTCATGTAAACAAATCATTAAATCCACCACTAGTGCACATGTGTTTACAAGCGGAAGCGGAAGCGGAAGCGCTTCCAGACTAGCAAGTCATTCCAAAGTCTGAACGTTGAAGGAAGCACTCGAGCTAGCACTCTAGTCTCATCTCCATAGGACGCGACTAGCAAGGACGCGTCCTAGCAAGGCTGCAGCCTTCACATTGGAAAACAGCCAGGTTCGTGGCTTTGAGTGTCGTTATTTTGGTTTCGATACGCGTCTTTACAGCCCTAGTGTCCACCTATATCAGACCCTCGAGGATTTCGCAATGTTGCGATTTGCAACTTCAACGCAGCATCAACCAATCACCGCGAATTCAGGCCGGTTTCGCAATTTTAACCAACCACCGCAACTTTCCCGCAAATTTGACCTATCAATGGCGTCGTCTAGAACTGACGTCGACAAACCACCTTCCGCCTTACATCCGTGTTTCCGTTCAAGCGATTCAAGCATTCATGCAGCATGTGCGCATCCAACCACTTGCCGACCAAAATAACTGCGAAAGATCGCGAAAAGCAGTATCCTGGTATTCTAAAATTATTTTGCACTGCATGCAACATTGTGGTGGAACATAAGCGGAAATCTTCCATTGATAAGCATTTTGCCACCGCAAAACATAACTACAGAACTGCAGGCATGACGTCAGACGACGAGGCAGATCACTATCACAAAGGCTGTGGCATCCAAGTCAATTGCCAGCACGGAAAGAATCAAGAATCAATTATTCA
This sequence comes from Gadus macrocephalus, assembly GCF_031168955.1. Classification (NCBI taxonomy): domain Eukaryota; kingdom Metazoa; phylum Chordata; class Actinopteri; order Gadiformes; family Gadidae; genus Gadus; species Gadus macrocephalus. The sequence continues at coordinate 23,228,175 of NC_082390.1, read as the reverse complement.
TAGGAGCATTTCGCAGTGTTTTTGTTCTTTTAATTAATGTTTTTTACAGTAATAACTTAATATTTAACAAATTACACTGGGATAATTGCAGTAATATTTAACATATTTAACATCAGGAAAATCGCAACTTTCACTTCCTCTCTCGCCCTATATCGCAACAAAAACCTAAAAAACACAGCAACTTTTATCGCAACTTTTTGGAAAAGCTCACGCGACATCAGGCATTTTAGGCCGCAACTATCTCAAAAAAGGCCAGTGAAATCCTGGAGGGACTGCTATATGTTTGCTGGATACTTATGCCGCCTTCAAAGCAGATCGGAGGTTCGGAAGCTCTTACGTGTCTTTACTAGGGATGGGAATTGATAAGAATTTCACGATTCCAATTCTGCTTATCGATCCGATTCCTTATCGATTCTCTTATCGATTCTCATTGGGTGAGAAAATAAGTACAAATGTGTTTGTTTGTATTAAATCTCTTTAATATCTGATCAGAAGTAAGTCTAGCATTAGGAAATTGTACAAATACCATCATTATGTGGCATAAAACTAAAAACACAGACTGAAAACAGTCAAGTAAGAGCTTGTGCCTTTTGGAATACTAACAGTGCTCATTTGTGTTCAACTTGTAACAAAATTCAACTGACATAAACAAAATGAAGTATTGATTAGACAGAGATTTATTAGATGGGCCTACCTAATAAACCGTTGGAACACACAAGACCGGGAACCATAGCAACGCCGGTAAACAAACCCCAAGAAGCCCAACCCCTATGAGAGCTCCCCACGCTACGGCCATCCGGAGGCGCACAGAGCTGTTGGCCGTGATATTATATATACAATTATATTATATTATATACCATTATATATAGAGTTCCGGGAGTCACAAACGGCAACAATCACTTTCTCCTCCATGCTGCAGTTCACCCCGGACTGCACTGCACTGAGTTTGACGGTTGAACGCTGATTGGCTGTTACGTTACACATGTCACTCAGTTGTCACGCTGTTGAACGCTGATTGGCTGTCATCACGCGAAATTCGCGTCAAAGTTGAAATATTTCAATTCAAGTGAATTTTTCGGGGCACAAATCCTCGTGAACGTGCTCGCCTGTGCACGGCGAAAATGTGGCGCGACAAATCAAAACTTGTCGCAGGTTTTCTCTCGCGAAAGATTTGCCCGATACGCGTCTCTACGTTCACTTTGTATGGGATCTTGTCGCCCCGTCGCGTTTGGTGTGAACGCACAATGCACTTCTTCCTCGGCGGCGCCATGTTTGCTGCGTTCTGAACCAAAAACAAAGTAGCGTGTGTGTGATGTCATGACGCATTTGCCGCGACCGGAACCGATAAGCGGAATCGTTAAGCAGGCTTGCTAATGATTCCAAGGAATCGGTTGACTCGGCACCGGTTCTGAACAAGAACCGGTTCTCGATTCCCATCCCTAGTCTTTACGTAAACCTTCCCTTCTTCCGAAATAGGAGTGTTCAGGAAACGTTCGTAGGCTATGACATAAAACCGGAAAAACAGATTGTTCTTGAGACTAGACTTCATAACAACAACAAGTATGGATGCCCACAGGGACCTCTTTGCGCTTCTTTGCTGAATCAGATGAATCAGTTATTAGAACTGCTTACGATGGTTGAACATGAGCGAGAATTTATCAGGTGATGTTAATAATTGTAATCTATAATATATCGTAATGCAAATGTTAAGTTTGCCTCTTATGGTGCACTCACACTAGGCCATCTGGCCGTGGCCGCATCTAGCGTTTTTTGTAATAGGGATAAGTTGAGCCGACCGTTTTTTCAAAAAAATAAAAAGCTGGCAGCGTTTTTTGTCATGAAAGCGCCGAGAGTATTTTTTCTATTGCCTAGCAACGAACCCAGGCTACCCACATAGTTGTTACAAAATGGCAAGGAACCGGCAATTGGCACTTGCATTGGCCCTAGCTGACGACGAGGAGAAGCATGTACCTAGACGTTTGTGGTTGCACAATATCACTCGGGGAAGGCAGCAGCAAGGTGCCTACCACAATTTAGTCCAGGAGCTTCGTTTTGATGATGCGCGATTTGCGGCGTACTTTAGGCTGAATAAATGTCAGTTTGAACAGCTGTTGCGGATCGTTGCGCCATCCATCGCGAAGCTGGACACCAAGTTCAGACAGGCCATTAGCCCAGAAGAACGGCTCTGCATTTGTCTACGGTGAGTTGTACTTGCTAACTTCCCTCTTTGATCTAGCCTACCATGTCATGATTATAGTGAAGTCAGTATCATTTTACAAGCTGCCCAAACTGTACAGTAGCCTATAGGCCTAAAGTCGAATCTGAAATGCACAGCCTAGATTTACAAGGGCATTTAAAATGTAAGCTAACTTAATGTTTGAATCCATTGATATGCATTTAGTCTTTAAAATGTAAGAGAAATCATTATATGAATACATGATCAAGTACATATATAACAGAATTGCTTTTACTTTACAGGTACTTGGCAACAGGAGATTCTTTCAGGTCTGTTGCGTTTTGCTTCAGGGTGGGTGCCAGCACTGCGGCTGGAATAGTGAACGAGGTGTGTCAGGCGATTTGGAACTCTCTCTCTGATTACATGCCCAGGCCAGATGCAGCAGAGTGGAGGAAGATAGCTGCTGAGTTCAGCCACCTTGCTTTTCCCAACTGCCTTGGTGCAATGGATGGGAAACACGTCGTCATCGAAGCTCCTCCATGCAGTGGTTCTTTGTATTACAATTACAAAGGAACATTTTCCATAGTGCTACTTGCAGTAGTAGATGCGAAGTATCGATTCAGGGTGGTGGATATCGGTGCCTATGGGAGGAACAGCGATGGGGGCACACTGTCGGCCTCAGCCTTTGGTACTGCCCTGCGTCAGAACACCCTGGGGATTCCTGCAGACTCCCCTCTCCCAGGCGCAGAACATCTTGGGCCAATGCCTCATGTGTTCCTGGCAGATGAGGCATTTCCATTGCGCCAAAACATCATGCGCCCTTACCCAGGCCACAACACTGGGGAGAAGAACGTTTTTAATTTACGTCTTTCCCATGTGCGGAGGATGGTGGAGTGCGCCTTTGGTATACTTGCATCACAGTGGAGGGTGTATCGGAGGGTGCTGCGCGTGTCTCCTGAGGTAGCGGAGAACATCGTGAAGGCCACCTGCATGCTACACAATTTCTTGCGGTGGGATGGCAACCCAGGCCTACCTGGTGGAGCATCCACCGAACCATCTTTCGGCCTTCAGAGTGCACCCCGGTTTGGTACCAACAATGCCACCAGAGATGCAGTGGCTGTGAGAGAGAAATTTGCTGCATATTTCATGTCTCCAGCTGGGCGAGTACACTGGCAGGATCGCTGAGGCACACCAACAGCTTCTGCAAACCAACAGCTCTTTTAAGAGCTACCCAAAACCAATAAAAGCTATTCCTTTCCATCACCATCCAACACTTACAAACATTTCACAATGTATTATTTTCTTTAATGCAGCTTGACAATTTATCCAATCTGAATATACCTCATGTTTCCGCTTGTTGTTTGTCTCTGCAGGTTACAGAGGTTCTGACTGCGCTGGAAGATAACCTGAAGACTAGAAGCCCACCCTCTGATTCCTTGCCACAGCCCCTACAGCCCATCATGCTTACAATTGAATTATTGACATAATAAAATAGTGTTGGCAATCTCAAAATGTTTGAAATAGTGTGATAATATATATAATAATAAATAATATAATAATATAATAATAGGAAGTTAAAAATCTATAAAATATCTTTGGTACAAAAGGAAGCAAATACATATATAACAGTGTTTTGATTTATTGGGATCACATGAATTAAACAACGTAAAAATATTAACTTCATTGGAAAAATGTGGATGTTATTAATTGAATTCATTTATTTACAGCTATTTCATTACAACTAACTATTAACTAACTATTACTACTAATAACTATTATCTAATTAACTACTAACTATTAACTTAATTCATTTATTTACAGCTATTTCATTACAACTAACTATTAACTAACTATTACTACTAATAACTATTATCTAATTAACTACTAACTATTAACTTAATTCATTTATTTACAGCTATTTCATTACAACTAACTATTACTACTAATAACTTATCTAATTAACTACTAACTATTAACTTAATTCATTAATTTACAGCTACTTCATTACAACTAACTATTAACTAACTATTACTACTAATAACTATTATCTAATTAACTACTAACTATTAACTTAATTCATTTATTTACAGCTATTTCATTAACTACTACCTAACTAACAAAAAAAAATATTATCCTATTATATTATATGATCCTATTGTTCGCCAAATTCAATTTCTAAAAATAGGGCTTGCATCCTCAACCTTGCCATTGCCTGTCTGTGAAAATCAAGCCTTCGCAGTGCAGGGGCAAAACTTAATAAAAATAACTCTTGCTCGTCCTGCTCCTTGTTCATAGCCTCCAGCACCCGTTGCTGGTATGGCGTCACAGTGCTCTCCTGCGACCTCCTCCTCCCTGGGACTCGTGTAGCTCCTCTTGGTGGTGGTGGTGGTGGTGGTGGTTGGGGCCTAGGACTTGCACTGCTGTGCACAGAGTCATCCATTGCAGCCTGTCAGGGACCAGAAAACACAATTAAATAAATTAACCTTCACGGCTTATACTATTACCATACCAGGTGAGACTTGTTAACAGACATAACCCTTCAGTGTCATAGCATCACAGCAGGCTACTGTCTTAAATCACCTACTGCTTCAGCTACATTTGACATAATGACTCTTGATTTAACCTACTTATCATTACCTCACTCTCTCCTGCTGTTCCTTCTCCCCCACTCTCGTATATGGAATTTAGTAAACTCTCTGCTGTCTCTGTCATTTCTTCCTGAGATTTGGAGTAGTTTGAGGTTGTTTCTCTGTCCTGGACGTGGGGTTCCAAGAAAGACATGATCCCCATATACTTCCACGGACGTTTGGTGCCTCCCTCTGATCCACTTTTTCATTCTTTTTGCTCCTTTCTCTGCCTCCGGTACATGTCCCTCAAATACTTCCATTTAGCCTGACAGGCCTCCCCTATGTAGATAGGTAAACAACAGTTAGCTACGTCTGGGTCTAGGTCTGCTTGTTGTGCACTGTAATCAGATAAACTTTATTTGTTTGAACTATCTCCCAGAACACATTTATCAACCGTCTCCAACGACATAACCTACCACTCTAAACGGCTGTGTGCTACCAACCGGAATAGTTGAAAATATTTTATACTTACATGGACATTCAAGGATCAACCCGATCTGCTTCCATATCGACTTCTTGTGGTGGGTGTTGTGGTAGAGCCCATTAGACATGTCGTATATCTCGATATGTTCCGTTATTAAAACGATTAACCGCTCCACCGGCACTTTCCCGACTGATATTTTCGCCATTTTTTCTTGTTTTGACAGTTTGACAGTTGACAGTTTGACAGCTGACAGTTGAGAGTTTCGTTCGTGACAAAGTGTCAATGTTCCGCTTGTGATTGGTCAGTTGTCCAAAAGACGCCTGACGTCGGCCGCTTTCTTCTTGAAAGTTGAACTTTTTTCAACGCTCCGTATGGCAGAAAAAAACGCTGGGAGCGACGTTTAAAAAAGCGGCCGTGACTTTTTCCAGAAACGCTCTGCTCCATAGGGATATAATGTAAAACAAGCGCTGGCAGATTTAAAAAAACGCTAGATGTGAACACGGCCTAACCGTGCTCAAATCTGCCAGTGTGAGTGTGTTGCCAATCTGGCCAGGCCAGGCCAATTTGGCCACTTGGGAGAGGTGTGCTGCTATGGTACGGGCCGCCGCGGTACAGATGCTAATTAGCCGACACACGGACACGCACGGCTACATAACCTGAGCTGGATGACGTATAGTCCATGCGACGACCATGGACATAATAAAGGCGACGAGCCTTCTTTCCCATTAAACAGTAAACATGGAGTCAAGCAATGTTTACGCTTGTTTGCGTACTCGAAAAAATCAGCAGTGAGAGTGGTCTTTATCTGAGAACGGCTCCAAATAAGCAACAGACTCAGCAAAGTGTGAACTGTGTTCTCTGTGTTGTTGTCCATTGTTGTTAAAACTCTGACTGGCGGCAGACTTTATTATGGTCCATGCAGCGGACGCTTGGTGATGACGTGTTACTTACGACGTGATGACGTATGTACAAGAGCCTACCGTGGCCAGGCCACAGTTGCGACGGCCAACGGCCACAGCCAGATGGCCTAGTGTGAGTGCAGGCCAGAGAACAATGGGGCCAGTTGAGCACGGTTAGGTGTGAAAACGGCCAACGGCCACGGCCAGATGGCCTAGTGTGAGTGCACCCTTAGTGCTTGCTGCAAGTTCACTTCAGTCTATCAATGAAATAGGCAGCCATTGTTGTGAAGTCAACTCGGAGGCTCGGGTTGCTCTACTTCCGCACAAAGTTCCAAGGGAAATCTGCGACCTAACAGAGTGTTCAAGGCGATCTTGAACACTCTTGAACACTCTTGAACACTCAGCACCATTAATACCACTTGTGATATCAGAAGAGGCAGGTTTTCAAAACGGCTTGTAATGGCTAATCACACTCACACAAGGTGGTACAATATGTCTCCTGTCACAATGAACCATCGTAACAAACAGACCCATCTTCTTAGGTAGGCGATTTGTATACACTAGAGCTGTCAGTTAAACGCGTTATTAACGACGTTAACACAAACCAATTTTAACGGCGTTAAAAAAATTGTCGCGCGATTAACGCAATTCTTTTATTTAAAGAATTAGTTATATATATATTTTTTCTTTGGCTCAAAACAAAGAAGCAGTAGCCTGACTGCTATGTTCAAATGACATTTGTTCAAAGCAGTAGTTTAATTGCACTATAGGCTCTTTTTTTGTATCGTCCTGTTTTGATCAGTATATGCCAATGTTGTTATCAATAAAAAATCATTTGCACAAGGCAAGCCGATGCACTTCACCATGTTGATAAGAGAATTAAAATGAGAAGAATTATGGGAAAAAGAAATCAAGGGATATTTAGCATAGAAAAATAATTTGCGATTAATCGTGAGTTAACTATGACATTAATGCGATTAATCGCGATTAAATATTTTAATCGCTTGACAGCTCTAGTATACCCCAAAACAAGTTTAGAACGGGATAGGGAACAAGTATCTCGAGACGAGGAGCAAAGGAGGAAAAGTGTTTTTTCACCTGGGGATGGTTGGATTTGGAATTGTTAGTGGGGGAGAATATTTTGCGGGAGTATCGGCCGACGGCCTGTAAGGTCCGGTATACAAACTTACAAAAGTTCTCTGCCATGGCAGAACAAGGATAGTTGTAGTAGTAAAGAGGATTTGGCACAGGGTGGAGGGGATTGGGAGTTAAGAAGGAAACATAAAGCAAAGCGGGTTAAGGCAGTGAAAGAAAGTGAGGAGAAATTTAAGGTCAATGTGAGGTTTGAAGAGCCAGGAGTAAAGAATTTGTAACCATTAAACCCGTAAAACCATACGAAATTATTTTTCAATCGTTCCGCTCCGAACGGAACCGGTATATTTAAATGCTATAATGTGAAATGCTAACCTTAGCTTAGTTGTTTGTTTACGTTTGCTGTACAGCGCCACGCCAATCAGCTGTGACTGGCTTGCTGCAGAGCGCGAGCGTCTTGCGAATACCCGGTCAATATAAAGGATATAATATGGACACAAAAGAAAATCAATGTTCGGTATTTGTTATGGATTTATTGTACAAATTCCCTGAAAGATGCACGTTCCAGAATGAATTGAAAAGCACCCGCAAGGGCTGAGATGGCAGAGGACAGCTGATTTGGTACGGAACAACAGCTGTTCGCTTCCACAGGGAAAAAACTAAGTAACTCCAACGTACTTAGGCCTACTAATTAACGTTCAAAAGCTATTAAATCTTCAACAAAATATGCAGATACTGTCAAAATCGGTTCCAGGGAGTATATAGGGATTATCAATGTTGTTTTTGATGGTGTGTTTTTTCTGGAACGAGTAGCCTATTTGAATATTCGCTCGGAAAAACCAACGAGTATTCGAAGCCTGAAAAATGGCATTCGGGCCAGCCCTAATTGTTATTGACAGTCAGACTAGATTTTTGAAATGCGTGTTTTATAATCTGGCATTTATCAAATAGCTGTGTGTAGACAGCAGTGAAGGTTGTCATCAGGGAGCGGGCGGGCTGTTTGATCATGTCAAAGTAACTTGGACTTGGACGCAGGTTAAGGGCACGCCCACCAACAAGAAACAATGCAAAGGCGATATAGTGGACTCGGTTAATTTAGCTCACGTTACCTTTGTCGAAGATAGAGCTCAGCGCAACTGTTGCTTCCAAATCGCCTCTCGCCAGGGTGGTGGTGGGAATTTGTGACAACTGAGCTTAGCGGGCGGCGAAGTGAACGCGGCAACCGGAAATATATATTTTTTTTTTCATGAAATAGGCTATGCTTTTGTGAAATTTTATAGGCTATATAGAGAATGAAGAAAAACGTTATTAACCGGTTTTGGGGATTTCAGAATAACGTTTCTGTTCCGGAACAGTTGAAGACCATTTGGTTTTTATTTCCGTTTCCGTTCCTCGTTAAATTCTGTTCGTTTTCGGTTTTCGTTCCTTGAACTGGTTCGGAGCCCTGGCTATAAGTGCCAGAAATGTGGTCGTATAGCTAAGCTATGTAAAGGAACTAAAAGGTGTCCTAAATGTGGTGGGGAGCATGACTACGGGGAGTGTGATGAGGTAAGACCTAAATGTTGTAATTGTGGACCTAAATGTTGTAATTGTGGACCTAAATGTTGTGACCCCCAGCCTACTGGGGGTGTGAAGTAATGAGAAGGGAGACAGAAATTGAAAGTGTGAAAAGGAAGGATAAAGTTCCTTATACAGAAGCAGTTAAAAGAGTTGAGGAAGTAAAGAGGGCTAATGAAGGAAAGGATAGAAGGGAGTTAGCAACAGGGAATGTGTGGGTACAGAGAAAAGAACAGTTCAGAGAGCGGGAGGAAAGGGAGTTGGAAGAAAAAAGAATATGGTTATTTTCATTGCAGGGGTAATTAATGCTACAGCAGAGGTTAAATCTAAAACGGAAAGGATTAAAATGATTATAAAGGCCGCAGTTCAACACTTGGGCATGGTGGACTTAAAATGGGAAGAAAAAGGGATTGTCTTGCTATTCATGCAAGCCAGGAAGTAGGTAAATGATGATCTTAATAATCATGATCATTTTGCAATGGAATGCAAGGAGTCTGTTGGCAAATGGTCAAGATTTTAAACAGTTTGTAGACAACAGGAGGGTGAAACCAGATATAATGTGTATACAAGAAACATGGTTACGGCCTAGATTTGATTTTGTTTTATCTGACTAAATTGTTGTCAGACGAGACCAAGAGCAAGGAAGTGGTGGGGGTTGTGCTACTTTTGTAAAGAAGGGTGTACCTTATAGGGTGTTGTGTATAGGGAAAGAACAAGAATATGTAGTGGTGGAAATATGGGTGGGTAATAAGAAAATAGCAGTGATCAATTATTATAACCCTTGTAAACAGATAGATTTAAATAAATTAGAGGAAATAGAAGGACTGGATAGTGATAATGTTGTATGGTGTGGGGACCTTAATGCTCATAATACTTTGTGGGGTGGAGAAAAGACAGACAATAATGGTCAGATAATAGAGGAGGTGTTGAATGATAAGAATTTAGTATGTGTGAATGATGGTAGAAGGACAGGGACATCAGAACTGGTAAAGAGTCAGTTTTAGATCTAACATTTATGTCAAGTAGATTAGCCCCAAAGTGTGAGTGGGAAGTGTATGGAGGTAGCACTATTGGAAGTGATCATTATCCAATAATGAGTAGTCTAGATATTGAAATGACACTGCAATCAGAGAATAGCAATGAAAGATGGATCTTTAGAAAAGCAAATTGGGAAAGGTTTGTGGAAACAAGTGATGCCTATCTAAGATTGTTGAGAGACATGAATCAGATGTGCGACATAGTATATACATAGCTGCAATAAACTCCATTCCAAAAAGCGCAGGAAAACTGGCAAGGAAGGTAGTTTCTATGGTGGAACGATGTGTGAAAAGGGAGTAAAAAACCGAAATAGAGCGTTCAGAATACTTAAAAATACACATTTTCAACACTTGATTGAATATAAACAATCACAGGCAGTAGTGAGAAGAAATATACGACAAACTAAAAGGGAATCCTGGAGGGAGTATTGTAGGAAGTACAACCACTATAGATGAGGTGTGGAGAATGAACAAGAAAATGGAGGGAAATAGAAGAGAATGGAATCATCCAATTTTGTCTGATGGGGAGCAGGTGGCTATAACCAACAGAAAAGGCAGAAATGATGGTGAATACACTGAGTAGGGTACATAGTTCTGATAATTTATCAGAGGAAGAGAAAATGGGGAGAGCTGAAACGAAAAGGTTATTTGGAGGTATTCAAAGGAAAATAAGATCAGAGAGTAAGTACGATGTCCCATTTACGGTAGCGGAATTAAAAAATGCACTGGTTAATTGTAAAAAGTCAGCTCCTGGGAAGGATGGCATTTGCTATAATATGTTAAATCATTTAAGTGATGAGGGATTACAGAGGGTGTTATATAATAAAGTTTGGGAAGAGAGTAAGATTCCATCTGGGTGGAAGGAGGCAATGATAGTTCCTATCAGAAAACCAGGGAAAGATACAAGCAAGCCAACCAATAGACCAATAGCCTTAACATCCAATGTAGGTAAGCTAATGGAAAGGTTGGTCAATGGGAGGATAATGCACTTTATGGAAGAAAAGGGATTGATGACCAGTTATCAGAGTGGTTTTAGGAAAGGGAGAAGCACTACATATTCAATAATATGTTTAGAGGATGAGATAAGGAAGGCTCAGGTTAACAAAGAGACTGTGGTGGCAATATTTTTGGATATTGAGAAAGCTTATGATATGTTATGGGTTGAGGGTCTTTTAATCAAGATGCACACATTAGGGATTGAGGGAAATATGTTTAACTTGGTTCTGGATTTCTTTAAACAATAGGAGTATTCAGGTTAAAATGGGCCCAGAAATGTCTAAGAGGATTGTGATAGAAAATGGTACCCCTCAAGGCAGTGTGGTAAGCCCATTGTTGTTTAATATCATGATCAACGATATTTTTTCAAATGTACAGCCTGGAATTGGTAGATCTTTATTTGCAGATGATAGCAGTTTATGGAAAAGAGGGAAGAATGTTAAGCATATTGTGAAGAAACTGCAGGAATCAATAACAAGTGGAGGAGTGGGGGGGGGGGAAAGTGGGGATTTAGGTTTTCTATGGAGAAGACCAAAATGATGTTCTTTAAAAGAAAGAAAATAGATGAAGAGATAAAGGTGAGGCTCTATGATAAGAATGTGGAGAGGGTTAAGAGTTTTAAATTTCTAGGGTTGTTTTTTGACGAAAGAATTACCTGGAGGGTCCATATCACAAAAGTTTTAGACAAGTGCAAAAAAGTACTGAATATTATGAGATGCCTATCTGGAATGGATTGGGGGGCAAATGCTGCTTCATAAGATCTGGGATGGAGTATGGAAGTATTGTATATGGTCTGCGTCTATGTCAGTTTTGTCTGAGTTGGATATAATTCAAGCTAAAGCACTGCCACTTAGGATATGCTTGGGAGCTGTGAGAACATCCCCAGTATGTGCATTGCAAGTTGAAGCAGGAGAGATGCCACTTTGGTTAAGGAGAAAACAGTTACTGGCTAATTACTGGGTTAATTTGATGGGACAGAGGGAAGATCATCCAGTTAGAGTGGCGACTCAAGCAAGCTGGGAGAAGGGGGTAGCAAAGTTGTCAAGCTTTGGATGGACAGGGGAGGTAGTGGCAAAGGAGCTGTTAGTAACAGATCTAATGAAGCGGATATGGTATTTGAGTTTCAGTGTTATGTGAGAGAACATTATGGGGATCATCTACTAATTATACTGATGGGTCAAAAGATCAAGAAACTGAAGCAACAGGAGCGGCTTTATGGTTCAGAGGTTAAAGGTAGAGTCATCTAAGAGGACATCAGATTTTTTGCATGTTTTTTACTATTGAGCTATATGCTATTTTAATGGCAATAAAGTGGATTGAGCAACTTGTAAATCAAAAGGTATTGATTTGTAGAGATTCTGTTTCAGCCATCACTAGTATTGGGGTAGGGACAGCAAAGAGCCATCAGTATCTTGATGTGGGTCCCCTCCCAGCCCATACAGGAATCTCAGGAAATGAGAAAGCTGATAAATTAGCTAAAGCAGCTGTAAAGAAGGAAACTGTGTCAGTAACATTACAGCTGTCTAAGGCTGAGGGGAAATGTCTTGTTTGGAGGGGGATCATGCCCCAGTGGCAACAATTATGGGAGAGAGAGACTAAAGGGAGACATTTATTCTCATTAAATGGAAGAGTGACTGAGTCAACTAAACCTTGTGGGATGAGAAGGAAAGAACAGGTTACTATTGCTAAAATGAGAATTGGTCACACATTATTGAATAGTACTCTTTTTATCATAGGGAAACATCAAGATGGAATGTGTGATGAACGTCAACAACCCGAGACAGTGCCTCATGTTCTTATACATTGTAGGAGATACAGCAGGGAAAGGAAGGAGTTACTAGAGACATTGAGAGAGTTGGGTCTAGAAGAGATTTCAGTTAAAGGTATTTTAAATTTGGGGTCAAGTGGGAGGGGAAGGTGTTGTTTTTTAAAGTATTTATCAGACACTGGTCTGATTAAAAGAATATGAGGATATGACTTAAATTAACCTGAAGGTGGCAGCAATGCAACAATTTGGATGCCAGCTGCCATAAAAACCCACTGAAGAAGAAGAAGAAGATCCTGCAGGGGGCGCTGCTTCGTCGAAGTTCAAGAAAAAGTATGGCCGTTCATGACCCACCTTCAACTCACCCCAAATCTCCCCCAATGTTGGCAGGGTGTTTTCTGGTGCTTTGGTGTGTCGCATGTGCCTGACAATAACAATAAAATGTTCAATTAATGCCCTTGATTTCATTGCTCATATTTTTCATGAATTTTCCGTCATTCTCGGTGTGTATTGGATATTAGAAAGTCCTGCTCTTACATTCCGTCCTTCACCATACCCTGGTAAGGCTTGCCGGTGAACGTGACGTCTCAGACGGGGCGGTGCTGTACAACACTCGGCTTCCCTTCATGCGCCACTTACAGCAGCAGTCTCCGCCAAACGTCCTCAACCACATATCATCATCCACACATCTCCAGACACCATAAGGTCCGCGTTAACAGGCCGTCTCTGCAGCTCCGGTGGAGGCTCGGTGAGTAGGCTGTTCCCTGTTTGAACCGACGGTCCTTCATGGAGTCGATGCGTCCCCGCAGGTCTCCGAGTTCGGAACGTAAACATGGCCGGCTCCTGGTGGGAGCACACCGCCCAACTTAACGTCCGTAAATGCGCAGACATGCGGTTCACAGTTCACCCGATGCATGTCCCCCTGTGATGTGTCATTACCTGAGGTCAGTAGGACCTGTAGTGAGGACCTAGAGAGTCTAAAGACCAGTTACTTGAGAGTCCCTGGCATCCCTGGTCTCCAGCCCGGTGTTCTGTCCGCTCTGTTTCTCATTCTGATTTAGCCTTAAAAAGGCCAGAGGACTAATTTGTCTATCTATAATGTTATAGAATACAACTCTCCATCGTCTGCAGTCTGGCGTTGTATTAGCCATACCTATCCGGTTCAAGTTTAAGTAAAGGTCATCCACTGAAGAAAACTTGACGATGATCCTGCACTTTGCATGGTCACGTTGAGGTGACAGGTCGTGGTCAATGTGTGTCAAGTGGATTATTCTGGTTATTTTACAACTGCACCGGTTGAAGGTCAACGTGTGCTGTCCCTGAACGGGAACAATGATGGAATAACAGCTGTACGACATAAACATGAAGTAAAATACTTAATATTGTCGTGAATAAACATCTCGTTCTGCCTGTTTACCCAGTTCTGACCAGGCCACGTGGTTAATGACCAGAATACTGTGAATATGAGACCCAACATGCGTCCCATGTCGTTCTATACGCGTCTCTACATTTCACATTATGATGTGGGTTGTATGATATTAAAGCAAGCTCCATTGTATGGTTGTGCTGGTTGTTGAGCTACAACATTACACAGTGAGGTGCTGGGCTGCACACAGGGCGGGCTGGATGCTATTACACTTTTGAAGGTGGGTTAAGGTAGGTTACGTCAGGTCCCTTAATGTATATATTCCACAAGATATGAGAGTTTGCCGGGTTTTTTTTCCAGGCTCGGTGTTCTCTGTGTGTGTGTGTGTGTGTGTGTGTGTGTGTGTGTGTGTGTGTGTGTGTGTGTGTGTGTGTGTGTGTGTGTGTGTGTGTGTGTACGCGCGCGACCTTTCCCCTAGTTCCATTCTGCGCATGCAGATCACGTGACGCGACCGACGACCGGCTGGGGGGAGGGAGATGCTTCTGCTCCAATGGGAATGGAGAACTATCGGATCACATTTTTCTACGCATACAGCAGCATTATAGAATTTGCCACAAGCTTTTTGGCCGTACCTTTTTCGTATTTTCCCGAAGGCTATTTGGTGGAAGGGATGCTCTTTACTGGCATGGTGCAGAATTTGCAGTGCTGAAATTTTGTTTTGGGTTGGCATTTCTCTATAGCAGGTGCGGTGCATGCGAAAGCAATGATGGATTTATTTTAACGTAAGATATGTTATTTTCAGCCTTGTAGGTTAATGAATGCTTTTTTTTATTATCAGATTGACACGTATACATATATCATATTTTCACATCATTCAGAGCGTAAACTGACCTTCTATTGAGGAATAGTTACGTCCGAGTTTCACCTGTGTTTGGTGTATCAAGACGGTTAAATTCCCTTGCTACTCGAACCAAACCAAATTGGTTGCCGTGGCATCATGGTAACCAAACAGTCTATGCAGTCTGATCTAGAAGTGGACGTTGGACCCGCGCTCCCTGAGAGAGTCCTTGAAGAGTGTATACTCCGTAACACTGCGTAACACTCCGATAACGCCTGATATACCAGTACATGCAGAACAGGTGGAACATGCAATGGGAAATTCCTGGCCTGATTAAGATAATCTGTCTCTATTTTTAGGCCTGGACAACCTGCCTTCTATTTGCAACTTCCAAAAAACGTCCTGTCTTTTGTTTTCAATTCAAAAGTGTACAATTTGACTTGGTGGGCTGCAAATATGATCCCTAAATGTAGTTGTTTACATGAATAATAGTGTTTGTTGGTATTGACATTGTTTGGTTCAGAGTGGAACAAAGCTTTGTAGGTACATGGCTTATCTCTTGGCAGTAATGATCAAGGGTATGACATCTCCACAGTGACCCCCAGCAGCAGTAGCCCACCATGGCAGAAGCTCATCAGGCTGTGGCCTTCCAGTTCACGGTCACCCCGGATGGGATCGATCTCCAGCTGTGCCATGAAGCCCTGCGACAAATCTACCTCTCTGGCCTCCACTCCTGGAAGAAGCGGTTCATCCGCTTCAAGGTGAGCCGCCCTCCAGCCTCCCACACACCATCATACACAAACCCAAAGGGACTGTGTCCGACTGTCCTTTTGACAACGTTGTCCACTGCTGAGTGTTTCTGTTACCAAAATCTAAACAAAACGGTGTCTCTATGAACAGGATCTACACCACTAAGCGGGCGTGGATAACAAAAGATAATGTCACGTCTGCTATGTCCATATATGACACCATGTCCTGGTTTAAGGCTTTAGAGATACAAGGGGGCAACTAGAATACAACATCGGTGTGTTTCAACACGGTGCCTTCACTTTTTGCTTCACTACTGATTTTTTTTTAAATAAAGCCTCTGCTTGTATCCTGTGTCGATGAACCAAAATTCGGCAGCCTAATTTCCGAAGCAGCTTATTGGTCGATTATGCAAACACAAAGACTTTAAAGGTCCCATGACATGAAAATCTCAATTTATGAGGTTTTCTAACATAAATATGAGTTCCCCTAGCCTGCCTATGGTCCCCCAGTGGCTAAAACTTGCGTTTGGTGTAAAACGAGCACTAGCTGTTCTGCTCGCCTTTGAAAAAACGGAGGCTCAAGCGCGCTGATTTGGAAATCTGTGCTCATGACGTCATGAGGAATCTCAGCTCCTCCCCTTACTCTGCCTGGCCCGCCCAGAGACGTTGGCCCGCCAATGAGACTCGACCGTGCGAGCGCCACATGTGTGTGTGTGAATACACACACTGTAACGCAAGTGTTTCTTGTCGGTTCTTTGACGTGTCTTGTATTTCCACAACGAGACTGTCGTGGGGGTTATCTAAGCCATGGTTGAGAAGGAATTGGGGGAAAGGAACTTTGTTTTGACTCGCTGAAGTACATGAACTGCGACATGCCGCCGGTTGCCGCGAGGCACCATCGCCCGGCAGCGGGCAGCCGGCCGCAGGCAGCGCGCGGTTCAGTCGACTTCAGGTTGATGTGAAAGTGGAAGAACCAGAGACGTCGCAGAACCCGACAAAGTCGTTTGTGATTCATAATATCGCCTGGAGGCGCACACAATATGTTATATGATATAGATATCTATGTATTATATGATATTATTTAGATATAGAGCTCCAGGACTGTAACGCAAGTGTTGTACACTTCCTTGTTATTTGGATAACCGTTCTGCTGTTGGTGTGATGGCGCATAAACACGTCGGACTCTCGTATCTGGTATTTCTACAACGAGACTCGTATTGGGGGTTATCTCAGCCAAGGTTGA
This sequence comes from Gadus macrocephalus, assembly GCF_031168955.1. Classification (NCBI taxonomy): domain Eukaryota; kingdom Metazoa; phylum Chordata; class Actinopteri; order Gadiformes; family Gadidae; genus Gadus; species Gadus macrocephalus. The sequence continues at coordinate 23,211,406 of NC_082390.1, read as the reverse complement.
GAATGACAAAGTTCCTTCCCCCCAATTCATTCTCAACCTTGGCTGAGATAACCCCCAATACGAGTCTCGTTGTAGAAATACCAGATACGAGAGTCCGACGTGTTATGCGCCATTCTGGTTCGGGTTCTGCGACGTCTCTGGTTCTTCCACTTTCACATCAACCTGAAGTCGACTGAACCGCGCGCTGCCTGCTGCCTGCTGCCCGCTGCCGGGCGATGGTGCCTCGCGGCAACCGGCGGCATGTCGCAGTTCATGTACTTCAGCGAGTCAAATCAAAGTTCCTTTCCCCCAATTCCTTCTCAACCATGGCTCAGATAACCCCCACGACAGTCTCGTTGTGGAAATACAAGACACGTCAAAGAACCGACAAGAAACACTTGCGTTACAGTGTGTGTATTCACATTGATGTGGACGTTGAAGAACCAGGAACGTCGGAGAACCCAACGCGGTCGTTTGAGATTCATAATATCGGCTCACACAGCTTTTGGCCGTGATAATATATATTATATGATATAGATATCTGTGTAGGCTATATGATAATATTTAGATATAGAGCTCCAGGACTCCCGTGTGTTCTAGAATATTTACAGAACACGGCTAAAGGCTGTGTGCGGCTCGCCATTGCGAACACTGTAAACAGAGCGCATGGTGGCTGCAAGCTGCTCAGGGCCACACCCCCACCCTCCTCCTTGACACGCCCACCGAAACAGCGCATTTGGGGGAAGCTCAATGTGCGACTGGCTCGGAGTGGCTGTAACTCTGCACCACGGCTGAATTTAGGGAACGTCTTTGAATACTGTGTTAGTTGCCCACTAATACCTATATTAAAGAATACATAAAATAGCATGTCATGGGACCTTTAAAGAAAATAATCGAGGCCTAAAATGTTACCAATACTGTGTCAATGTAAAGCCAATATGCTCATTTACATTAGAAGTTTACGAGTAAAAGAAAACAGAAAAAAGCTACTGTGTCTCAACGAATACTGCCTTGTATTCTAAATCTGTCAAAAAGTTCAGAATTTTACTAAAGTTTGAATCTGCATTTTCTCCAAGCACTAACAGATGCTCACTCAACCATCAGTTGACCGGCAGAACGGGATGCTCGCGACCCCAAAGAACATTGTACTATTTAAACTATTTCGTTACTGCTTCATTCCAGCATTGGGCATACATTTCAGTATTTCCCCCCCTCTCGGCTTGAACACGCTTTCGCTTAATTCGTCTGTGCCTTTTAGGTTCACATCATGCATGCATGTATGACTTTTAAACTATTATGTATTTTAGTGCCCTCCTAGTTCATTATCGTGAATGTGATATTGTGGGTCGCCTATTCAATTTAACATCGCTTTCGTGATAAGTTGCTCATCTTGTAACGATATGATATAAACACTGCTATAACGCGGAGAGGGGCTGCGATTTCAGACCGGGAATCCATTTTTAGCAACACCTGGTGTCGGGTGTCAGACTCGGACGACGGGCTCGTCCAGTGGCGTCACTCTCTGGGCAATCAGTGGCCAGCAGCCTGTTAACGCCACACAAAAGTGTCGGATCAGCTCTCATGGAACCTCGACGGAGGTGGACTAAAAAAGTACCAGGCACCAGATTTTGACGATGGAAACGCAGAAAAAGGTGGTCCGAGTCGAGGCGAGTTGAGCTGGTACTGTCAGCGGAAAAGGGGAATAAGAGGCAGTTTATACTACGGAGCAGCTTAGAACTACTCATGTGGATGTCGCTGCGTTGTCTCTGTTGTAGAGACAATCCAGCCACAACTCTACCCAAGTCCAGCCCCTGGTACAGCAATGCTGTCTGATCGCATTTACCTGAAAATTAAACCCTGAATATTTGTAGGGTTCGTGAGGGGAAATTGGGATGCGAAATCAAGCCGGCATATTAGCTCGGTCAGTGTTAATGACCGTGCCGCGAAAAAGACAGGTATAAGAAGGGCATGTTTGGCAGTGTAAAAACAACTTTTTATTCCTATATTTCTACGGATATTTATATTATTATTATATAGCTGATATTATTTATTTTAATCTATTTGATGGGAAAGAAAGTATTTCAGCAAAACTCATACTACATCAACTTATCACAAACTAATTAAGAGCTCTGTTACTTTGATGAAAGCGTCGAACCAGGCCCTCCACGATAAATTTATGGATCGCTTTAGATCATGCAAAAAGCCCTTACTGCATTTTTCACTGCACGTCACATAAAGTTGAAATTAAGCTAGGCAGTGTCACATGAACCCAGTGACTTGCATTTGATTCACTATCCACACAGACAGACACAGATAGACGGATCCTTTTATCTTGGTATTGATCATCCTAATAAGACAGTGTATGTATTTTTACTTTATCTCATTAAGAATTCAACAAAGTATCCCCTGTGTAGGTCATCCTATTTATCTACCATCTACACATTCGTTCAGCTGTATCTCTTGTCTCTTGGTCTTGGTGTTCAGCAACTCATCTGTTTACACAGGGACCTGAATAAAGTAAGATCTGTTATAACCTGGTTGTGAGGAAAACAAATAAGGTTTCAGTAGGTCTTGGGATGTCCTGATCCCACCATGGTGACACTAATACCCTCATCTCTGTTAACAGAACGGGGTGATGACCGGCGTGTACCCGGGCAGCCCTGGGGGCTTCATGGTGGTGGTGGGAGCCTACCTGTCCTACAACAAGTACAACCAGCTGGACCCCTCCCAGGGCCTGGTGGCCAAGCTGGGGCAGCACATACCTATTGGGTAAGGCCGCTGTCATTCAGTTCTTAACGTTAAGAGAAAATCATCTACAGACACAAACGTTTGATTCCTGAAAGCATTGAACCAATACAAATACACAAATACTGTAGCAAATACAATCCGAATGAGCAGGTTTGAGGAGGTTCAGGTGTAGAAGGGAATGCATTATGAGTTGGAGATGGCATTGGAAGCAATGGGATTTGTTCTGGTGTTCTGTTGACTATGTTGTTCAGATGACCAGATGGAAGGAGCTGTATTGATTGTGGAGTGGGTGGGAAGGGTCCTGTGTGATATTTGTGGTTTCCGTGCCCTCACACTCAAAAGGCCTGTATAAGATCCTACCACTAAATAATAATCAAAACTCATTACGCTTATGCAGCGCTTTATAAAGTGATCCTGTAATGGCCTGGCAAAGGCAATTCGGTGACTAGATTAGTACTAGGGCTGGCCCGAATGCCATTTTTTCAGGCTTCGAATACTCGTTGGTTTTTTTTCCGAGCGAATATTCGAATACTCGTTCCAGAAAAACACACTATCAAAAACAACATTAATAATCCCTATATACTCCCTGGTACCGATTTTGACAGTATCTGCATATGTTGTTGAAGATTTAATAGCTTTTGAACGTTAATTAGTAGGCCTAAGTAAGTTGGAGTAACTTCGTTTTTTCCCTGTGGAAGCGAACAGCTGTTGTTCCGTACCAAATCAGCTGTCCTCTGCCATCTCAGCCCTTGCGGGAGCTTTTCAATTCATTCTGGAACGTGCATCTTTTCAGGGAATTTGTACAATAAATCCATACCGAATATTGATTGTCTTATGTGTCCATATTATATCTATTATATTGACCGGGTATTCGCAAGACTCTCACGCTCTGCAGCAAGCCAGTCACAGTTGATTGGCGCGGCGCTGTACAGCGAACGTAAACAAACGACTAAGGTTAGCATTTCACTAAGCATTTCTTTTCCTCCCGAGATCCCGCTAATGTTGTTATAATGTAAAGGGAAACAAGATATCTATTCTTCCTTCACCTCTCTCGCTTCTCTGCTTGGTGTCGCTTATAGTTTGCCTCCCTCGCTCTGGTAACGTCCCCTACGTGTAACAACGAAGCTCCGAATACTGATTTAAGCTTTGAATACTAATTTTCAGAACGAGTATTCGAATATTCGAATAATTCGGGCCAGCCCTAATTAGAACACAGCAAAGTAATAGAGGTATCTTGTAGTTTACAGATATAATGACTAAAGTTTGTGTTTATGACTTGTTGACAAAATAAGGTCCTCTAGTACAAATAGATGCTTTGTGGGTCAATATTTTCACTTCGGGGGGGGTGTGTGTGTGTGTGTGTGTGTGTGTGTGTGTGTGTGTGTGTGTGTGTGTGTGTGTGTGTGTGTGTGTGTGTGTGTGTGTGTGTGTGTGTGTGTGTGTGTGTGTGTTCAGGACTAAATATACCCCCAAGATACCAATTGGTGCTGGTATGCTTCAAGTGCTGCCAAAGCTTTGAAGGAGACATATTATGGTGTTTTCCCAACAAATAAACATAGTATTTGAGTTCTAGAAAACATGTTTTCGAAGCTGTTTGCTGGAAATAGCTTTTATGAAAAAAATCCCGCCTACCGCTGTTCCCCTCTGTTCCAGTCCCTTCAGAATGCGCTGTTTCTGGTGTCTGTAGCTTTAATGCAAATGAGATGCTGCCCTTTGACCAATGAGCTGTCAGACTGAACCACAGCATGGAGGAGAAAGGATTGTTGCCGTTTGCGGACTCCTGGAGCTCTATTTCATATAATATAATAATAATAATATTATGTATGGGTATTTATATAATATTACATCCACGGCCAAAAGTAATGTGCACCTCAGATGTTATTCTGAATCATAAAGACTGCGTCTGACGTCTCTGGCACTTCCACAACAAGACTGGTAGTGGGGGATATCTCGGTCATGGTTGAGGGAAATTGCGGGAAAGGCACTTTGGCCTTGACTCTCTGAAGTCCATGAATCGCGTGATGGAGGAGAAAGGGATTGTACTCCTGGAGCTGAGCTGCCGGACTTGCCGCCGAGCTCCCCGCGCCGGAGCAGCCGGAAAGCTTCGGCCGCAGTTCAGCTCCCGGAGTACACTGCCGGACTGCCGCCAAAGCTTCAGGGGCGGCCGGGTGGCTTCGACGGCGGCCAGACTGCGGTAGAAGCTTCGGCGGCAGTTCGGCGGGGGTAGCTCGGCGGCAGTCCGGCAGCTCAGTTCTGGGAGTACAATCCCTTTCTCCTCCATGTCTCCTCCTCCGGATTGCCGCCAAAGCTTCGGCAGAGAATGGGATTGTACTCCTGGAGCTTAGCTGTGAAGGGCTGCCCCCGAGTTCACCCCGCTGGGGCTGCTCGTCCGTTGGTCCACAAAATCTTAGCTATGCTCTGATTGGAGGGGAAGTGGGAGGTATATTCAACTGTGCCCCCTTCCTACGTAGGAGGGGGCGCCGAAACTGACTAGCTCGTTTGGTCACTGTAGGCGGGGTACCAGAGACCCAAAACAACACACCAAATCCCAGGAAAAGTGTTGTTTTCATAATATGTCCACTTTAAGTCATTAGTTCCAAATTCTTTCTGGGTTGCTTGTCAGGCAAAACAAGTCTGGTAACTTGTCTGGAGTATTTTGTTAACTAACTAATTCTAAACATAATTCTTATATAATCAACAAAAAAAAAGGAAAAGGCAAATAATTATTTGAAATCCTACTTGCATTAATTGTTTTTTACTAGCAAGTGACACAATATCAATGATTCTCACTATTTTCAATTTAACAAATGATATAAATGTGTTGTGAGGTATATCCCTGCTCCTGCGTTTTCCTGTCCAGGGTTTGATTAGCATTCACTCATGATGTCAGCTGTGCTGAACTACTGTCTTTACTGGGGCCACTGACGGGCCCACGGTCCAAGTGAATAGATCTGCAGAGCTGCTTGGTATGCAACGCCTCGCTTTTCTCCTGTTCTGTGAGCCCATGCACTTGCTAGGGCTCTGGGTGAGCCAAGCTCTACGCGGTCACATGGCTGGATGCTTACCTTAAATGACTCCAGGGTTATATCTCTATTTAGGAGACAGTCCAATTTAGAATAAGGCCAATAAATCAACGTTTTAGAAAATAGTTTGTTTCAAGTAATTTGATTTGACAAGAGGCATTTCATGAGTGATACTGAGGACTGAGCACTCTATCAACATGTCTGATTAAGCTGTTAACTCAATCACACCTGCACTCCTCCTGTCCCTCCCCCTGTCCCTCCACCTGTCCCTCCCTCTGTCCCTCCCTCTGTCCCTCCCCCTGTCCCTCCCTATCTCCATCCTCCTGTCCCTCCCCATGTCCCTCCTCCGGTCCCTCCTACTGGCCTTCCTTATGTCCGTCTTCCTCTACCTCCCTCTGTCCGACCTTCTGTCCCCCTACTGTGCCTCCCTCTGTCCCTCCCCAGCCGGTACCTGTCCTGTGACAACCAGAGGGCGGTGGGGGGCGTGCTGGTGGGCACGGGGCTGTGGGTCAGCATCATCTTCGTCATGAGGAACGTCCTCAAGTGCCTGCTGTCGTGGCATGGCTGGATGTACGTCCAGCACGGTTCTGTGTCCTGGTCCGCCAAACTCTGGATGGTGAACAAACACACTCACACACTTTCACTCATGCATTGACTCATACACGCGTACTCACTCACTCACTCACTCACTCACTCACTCACTCACTCACTCACTCACTCACTCACTCACTCACACACTATCTCACACTCTCACTCACACTCTCTCATTCACACAGTCTCACACTCTCACTCACTCAATCACACTCACACACTCACTCACACACTCTCACTCAAACACTCACACACTCTCACACACTCTCACTCACACTGACTCACAGACTCTCACTCACTCACTCACTCACTCACTCACTCACTCACTCACTCACTCACTCACTCACTCACTCACTCACTCACTCACTCACTCACTCACTCACTCACTCACTCACTCACTCACTCACTCACTCAAACTCACTAATATTCAGTCAGTCAGTCACTCAGTCACTCACTCACTCAGTCACTCAGTCACTCACTCACTCAGTCACTCAGTCACTCAGTCACTCACTCACTCACTCACTCACTAATATTCAGTCAGTCTCTCCCTCACACTCACTCACTCACTCACTCACACTCACTAATATTTAATCAGTCACTCCCTCACTCACTCTCAGTCAATCAAACACTCTCACTCACACCCAGTCACTTACTCACACATTCACTCACTTACTCACTCAATCACACACTCTCACTCACTTACTCACTCAATCACACACTCTCACTCACTCACTCACTCACTCACTCACTCACTCCCACTCCGGGACAGAGTGGGAGGACAGACATGTTCAGGGACATTTCTCCTCCCTAGCCTGATTTCACTTCAGGCGTGTAGTTAAGTCTTAAAATGTTTACTACGTCACACTAAATCTGACAGTGTTAAACAAGGGTTCACCCCCTCATGAACCCTTAGATCCTGTGATTTTAGGTTCAAAGCGGTCTTATGTTGTCCAGGTATCAAGAACAGGGTTAGGGCTTTTAAATATGACTTAATAGCTTAAGCAGGTAGACGATATGATTAAGTGTTGCTGGCTGGTGTCCATATATTTACATTGCATGTTTGTTAAGTGTATATCAAGCCCCGCTCTTTGTGTTGTGATTCCCGTTCTCCTTCAGGTGCTGGTGAAGGTGTTCTCTGGGAGGAAGCCCATGCTGTACAGCTTCCAGAACTCTCTCCCTCGCCTCCCTGTGCCCCCCGTGAAGGACACCTGCAGAAGGGTGTGTGTGTGTGTGTGTGTGTGTGTGTGCGCGCTGTTAAACAGAAGGAACGCTGCAGAGACCAAATGGATAAATTAATCTCGAAGGCTTCCAGAGAGTTGGGTTAATCCTCTGCCCTTCATAATCATCTGAACAGTCCCCTGCTGGGCTTCAGTGATGGAAGCAGACATGAATCGAAGCGGAAGCCAGCCAATCAGTCGTCCCCCTGCCCTTGATTTGACTGTACCTGTTAGATAAGATCATGTGAGGCAGGTGTAAGCATGAGCCACCTTACAACCTGCTAGTCTCAACGGGCTCTGCAGGCCCCTAGTATATGACCCCCCCCCCCCTCCCAAAGCCATCTAAAAATATGTAAACTTTCCCTCCTTCCAGGGAAGGTTAGCCGGGCAAGTTGTGTCCATGGTTACAGTTGAGTCCAGGATGCCTGCAGACTGTGGTCGTCCAGTAATGGTTAATGGTCAGGGGCCGTATTCACAAAGCATTTTATCTTACCGCTAGGAGTGCTCCTAACTCGCGCTAAAACATTTTACGTAGGAGTTTTTTCTTAAGTTATTCACAAAGCCGCTGAGACCTACTCTTACTAAGGATAAATCACAAAGAGTGAACTAAGAGTGACGCGCCGTTGCTATGGATTACGTCAATTCTCGTGCACGAGTTTAGAAGCAGTCAGTTCGGTGATTGGTTGTTCAGACGAGCCCACTGAATCACCGAAAAACAAGGAAATAGCCTAGGCTAGAATTGATTTCCTATTAAGTAGTTATAGTGCAGTTAGCAGAAAAAACAATGACAATTTTGTGCAGACCACGATAATGACGTTGTAGCCTGCACGTTCAAGAGAGAGAGAAAGCAAACAATAAAAATACGTAAAATTTAAAAGAAAATAAATGTTATGAACAACACAAGTGTTGACTGATTTGTGCCAAGGTGTTTACCTAAAATGTGTTTTCAAAGTGATCCCTAAATGCCGGCCAAATTCATTGTCATGTTGATCGCCATCATCATCATCATCATCATCATCGTCTGGCTGTGGAATGTTCCTCCGCTTGCAGAGGTTGTGTAGAATGGCACATACAGTAATGACTGTGCTTGCCCTCTCTGGGGTGAGGCGTATTTCGCCGTGGAGGACATGAACCGATGTTTCATCTGCCCAATTCCTCTCTCCACAACATTTCGTGTATGTTTGTGTGCTCTAGCATACATGGAAGAAATCAGTAAACAATAATAAATATGGATTCAACAAATAAAAGGCGTCAAAGAGCCAATACGATGTGTTTTACACGTAGGACTAAGCGTAATATGCGTAATCACTTACATGTTATACTTTAACTGTGCTCCCGGTTGTGGATTGAGGTAGGGTGTCTAGAGCCACGTCTTGCATGGATAGTCACTGTCTCCCAGCAAGTGACACCCAACTGGTACATCTCAAAAAGCTGCCTCAAGCTGCCTTTAAGAGTGACACCGCTCTCAATTAAAATGCGCGAATCATGGGTAGCTGAAGATCCAGACCACTTTGCAACAACATCCAGGCTATGTTAAAATTTGCATCAAAAACAACCTGCGTGTTGATGGAATGCACTTTCTTCCTATTGACGAACACGTCCTCGTCTTTTGATGGCGCAATTATTTTTATGTGCGTCCCGTCAATAGCACCGACCACACCGGGCATACCTGCAATTGCCATGAAGTTGGCTTTGATCCTGTGTAATTGTTGAATGTCCAAAGGAAAGTTTATGGCACGGCTGACTGATGGTTGCGATATTTTTAAATCGTCGGCATTGCAAAGTTGCATTGCACCTGTTGCTAAATAACGTAGTATGGCCAAACATTTTATTTCTTGACTAATCGGATTATTCCTGTTAGTCGGGGATGTTATTGCATTACGATTAACTCCACAACAAGTTTAATACCCTAACATTTCGTCTCGCAGGCATTTACGATTCTTTGTGAATAGGTCTTACTGAGTTAGGAGTCCTCTTGAGGGCTTTTAAGCTCTCCTAGACTTAGGTGCTACTTTTAGGCCTAAAATACTTTGTGAATTGCTCTTAGTGAAAAAAGTTAGGAGTCCTAAATTTAAGAGTGACACGCCCATTATTTTTAGGAGTTACTCCTAAATTCGCCAGTTAGGACCTACTTTTAGCCCTAAAATCCTTTGTGAATACGGCCCCAGGTTGTTATCAGAGGGGGCTGGTGTAACAGGGGTTGACCGCATGACGTCTGTCTCCTGCAGTACCTGGAGTCCGCCCGGCCCCTCATGGATGATGAGCAGTATGCAAGGATGGAGGGCCTGGCCAAGGACTTCGAGAAGAACCTGGGCCCCAGGCTGCAGTGGTACCTCAAGCTCAAGTCCTGGTGGGCCTCCAACTATGTGAGTCGGGGGACAAGCCCTCTTTTCCACTCTGCCTTTTGTGTCAAATTCACATTTAGTGCTCATTACTAAACCTCAGGACTAATTATTTCTCACAATTATTTGGTCATCAACAATTTTATATTAATTTTTGATAGACCTAATCAGGTGAATACAATTTTGGATGATTTGTCAGGCCGCGCCATCGTCATATAATATTAAATATATTTTATAATCATGTAAAAAACTATATTGTATGATCTATGAATGTAGGCATCTAGGCTTGGCCTTATGGGCGTAACCGGTATCCACCCGGTGACATGATGTCACTCATAGCCTGCTCTACAAATGCAGAGCGTACCTGAGACATGGGTAATGATCCTTGATCACTGCTGATCGCTTCCCGTACATCGGCGGCACCCATACCGGGCAGAGAGGGTGCCGCTTCTCCTCTGACTCACTATAATGAGGCGGGCTGTGAAGAGCCTTCAGCACAATATCCTCCAAACACAACTGATATTCTTAGGGAGGAACGCAGGATTGGTTCTAAGCAGCGCAAAGGAGCTATCCTCTATAAGTAACAAGCAGCTCGGGCTGACAGACAGAGCGGCAAGCTCACCGGCATGTTGGCAGAAACCAAAGCCAATAAAAGCGTTGTCTTGAAGGATGGGCTCCTGTCCCTATATATCCCACGCAACACCGTGGGAGATCCCAGCGGGTGGAAGCATATGGGAGACAAGTTCTACAAGTTTACAAGGGGTGACTGTAACGGGTCAATTGAGCGCTGGACACAGGTTTTGCTGTTTCCCCAAGGAAGTTCTTTTATTGCTTTCCATAAACGTATAAACCAAGGGCAATGAGACAAAACGTAAATCAAAGTCTGTTTGGCGCGATCTCTGGTGGCGATCCGCTCCTTTCTCCTCCTAATCCTTCCTGGATTCCCCACCTCACTACAAGACAAAAGCAGGCACATAAATACAAACACTCCCTGATTGGCCTGAGTGCCGCACTCAGGTCCAATCCCCCCAGCCAATCCGGTGCTCTCCCAACCTGCCCATACTCCCCCTGCAGGCCAGACGTCGCACGTCCCCCCACAGTGACTAAAAATAGGTTTACCGGCATCTACCACCTTGACGGGCTTGTTGGCCAGTGCCAGCTGGACTTGGTCGGGCAACAAACAGTTCCCTAAAAATAAAACAAACTTTGTGGTTGCCCAAAATCCTACGATAATATAATATAAAAAAATTATACATATTACAAATATTTCACGTTAAATTGAAATAATTGCAAACGTTTTAAAAGGAGCAAAAACAACCGGCCAGGTGGGCATGTCACCGTGGTCAGGGAGGAGGAGGAGCTGTGGCAGCCTGTATCTGAAACCTCCTGTGTTTACCGGATCCAGGTCAGTGATTGGTGGGAAGAGTACATCTACCTGAGAGGGCGCGGGCCAATCATGGTCAACAGCAACTACTACGCCATGGTAAGGCTCAACACTGCAACCATAATACATTTTATTGCCTTATTCAAATGTTGATCTTTTTTTCCAAACATATTGATCCAAGTAGGTAACGACCACAGACATAGATGATTAACATTCGATGACGGCAATAAAACTCGGTGTGCTCTGACACCTGAAACCAAGACGAAAAGCTTCCTTTAGGGTTCAAAACCCCAGGATGGGTTCAACAGGAAGTTGAATCAGTCCTCATTATTCTGATCAGACATGTAGTCCAGCCTACTCTACCTTCATAGCCTCCTTTTATCAGGCAAGTCTCTTTGATACGCGTTCAGGACATTGAGAACAGATATTCTTTCCTGAAGAGATTGACTTGTTGAGTAAAATGTTTACAAATGCATCATGGTTAATTTGCATAATCGCTAACTAGCCGAAGCAGATAGCAGCTGATCTGTGAACAGAGCTGTGGTGCATTACCTTCCCTAACCTGATTCTCCAATTCACCCTTGCTATCATAGGACTTGGCATTTTCACGCCAATATAATAGATCATTAAAGGTTGTATCAGCGATTCTGGTTGCTCTGACTTCCGTTGCGAGATTCCAAATAAACAGCCAGCTAGCCCCTCCCTCCCGTGTTTTGAAAATTATCATGGACGCGCATTTTCATGAACGTGCATGACCATGAACGCGCAACACATACGACAATCGAAGGGTCGCATAGCCCAGGCACGAGCGCGAAACACCACAACACCCACCCCTTGTCTGTGATTGGTTGGGACACTGTTTATTTAGATTTTGAGGTGTTGGTAGTACCATTTGTTTTTGTGTGCGATCTCGGAGCCTAGGCTGCCTAGAGAGACGCTTTTTTTGACAGCCTGCTTATGGGACGGGCAGCTAGCAGATCATGAGGAAAAAGCAGATGAATGGGATACTTTATGTTTCATTCTGAATCACTGATACAACCTTTAAAGAGACGTGTGGAATAGTGACCTGGGTAACGACCGCACAGCATAACTTCTGTCCTTATGTTAGCGAGGAGGAACCAACAGCCTGCTTTTCTCCATGACCTGCTGCTTGCCCACAGTTGGACATCGAGTACAGGGAATGTTTAGGATAATGGTGATGTTTATGAATCAATTAATGCAATTTCATTCTCTGTAGGACTTCCTGTATGTGTTCCCAACGTCGGTGCAAGCCGCCCGGGCCGGCAACGCCATCCACTCCATCATGCTGTATCGGAGGAAACTGGACCGGGCTCAGATTAAACCAGTTAGTACTCCTAGCTCTCTGTCTCACTCTGTCGGTGACTCTGTATCTGTCACACTGTCTCTCTGTCTCTGTGTCTGACTCTGTCTCTCTGTGTCTGACTCTCTCTCTCTCTGTCTCTCTGTCTCTCTCTGTCTGTGTCTCTCTGTGTCTTCGTCTTTGTGTCTCTGTCTCTCTGTGTCTCTGTCATTCTGTGTCACTGTCGTTCTGTCTCTGTGTCTCTCTGTCTCTGTGTCTTTCTGTCTCTGTCTTTCTGTATCTGTGTCTCTCTGTCTCTCCGTCTATTATGCCAACACAGATCTCTGTTTTAGAAGGATACCTTTCTGAAAACAAAATCAATATATCTGAATTGATGGCTTATTCAGAGCGGTAGGGGACTTGGTCTAAAGGGGAGATTTAGTATTGTATATATTTGTCTATAGTTGATTACCACGAAGCCCATGCTGGAGGCAGCATGTGGGTCTACGATATGGCCATGATCACTGTAGGATCATGGTTAGGACTATTGTGTTTTGTTCCCAGCAATCTCCTCCCAATGTTTTCAACCGCATGTTGTATTTCGCTCTCAATTGTCGTTCCTCCCCCCCCCCCCCCCCCCCCAACATGCATGGCGCTCAAATGCTTGGTTTCTTATATAACTTGCACACTTAAACGCACCATACATGTGTCTTGAAATAGCCCCAAGCCTCACCCCATCTATTAACGTTCCTTAGCCCAGACGTCAGCTGAAAATGTCGGTACGTCGTTAAGTGGCATTCGCCTCCGTGGTTGGTAATCCAGCCGGAAGTAGTCGACACCATGATATACATAGCTGCCTCCTCATACACACCCCAGGTAGAGGGGGGGGCCTCTCCTGCTCTTCCAGTGCCTCCACCTTCCCAATAAAGATTGTCTCTGTTCTGCTGTTTTTGTCCCTGCCTCGTGTGTTGGACGCTGCGTTAGATTTACTTGCTGGCCAACAAGGTGCCCCTGTGTTCTGCTCAGTGGGAGCGCATGTTTAACACCACCCGCGTGCCCGGGGCCGAGACAGGTAAGACGGGAGGGCACACCTGACACGCTGAACCCTGACCCAAGCCCCCGAACGTAGCGCCATCGCCGTGTGCAACCCATGTGAAACCCTTGACCCCCTCCTGTGCTCCTATGTCACCCGGTACCGCCCTGATCCGCTCTCTCTGATTGGCCTGCCTCCGTTTCCCCAAAGGGAAACCCCTCAAGCTACTTTCCTTTTTACCCGAGCATCAAATCGGCTCTGTTTTGAAGGGCTAAGTTCCAGGGTTGTGGTACTGGTTGTCATGGAGGCGGTAGGTCATTGGTTTCTGCCACCACTCACCCCTCGGCCGCTCGGCCCCCCTCCAACTACGAGGACCGCTTTCAATCCAACCATCCTCCTTCTGGTCTTGCTCATCTGTCCCATAGCTTTCTGACCCCTAGCTGTCTGTCCCAAGGCGTCTGACCCCTAGGTTTCTGAACTCTAGGTGTCTATCCCTAGGGGTCTGTCCCCTAGGTGTCTGACCCCTAGGTTTCTGACCCCTAGGTGTCTGTCCGTAGGTGGCTGTCCCTAGGTGTTTTTCCATGTGTGTTCTGGGCTACTTGCAGGGTTTTCATTTACCTTTTGTTTTGTTTTATCATCTCTCTGTTTGACTCTCCCCATTTGCTTTTCAGCTCATGCTCCTAAACACTATCCCCATGTGCTCATCCCAATACGAGCGTATGTTCAACACCAGTCGTGTTCCCGGTGTAGACACAGGTAGAGTCCTAGTGGCACCGCCTCTCCCACACCGCCTCTGCATGCCCAGCCTCCCTCCGTCCGGACCAATCCCATGTATGAGATTATGCATGTGACCTGGCCCACGGGCGTGGCCGGTCCTGATTTGCATGTGAGGTTAAACCGCCAGGTGTCTCAAGTCCTAAAATGAGAAGAAAGAGCAACTTATAGGTTTGAATCCCCGCTTATTTCATATCTATGTATTATGTAGCCCAGTGGTTTTCCAACTGTGGGGCGCGCCCCCCCTGGGGGGCGCCCCACAGTTGGTTCTTCAGGGGGGGCGCGACGTGAGAAAAAAATAAACCCGAAAAAAAACCTGAAAGTCGTACTTCAACTGTAGAAGTAACATAACTAAATCAATTTTCAACCGTTTATCTTCGTGCAAACACACTTGTGTCTTCAATAATATTTAAACAGAATTTCGATATCATTTAAAATTTCTTCAGAATCACAGTTTCAGTTTCATACCGCTTCGTTTCAGCTGTTTTCATTGAAGACGTCTGCCATTCTGATACACATACTTCTAGACATCGTAACTCATTCCTTTTTCAACCGTTTACCATCGTCCAAACCATTAAACAAATCTACACACTTGTATCTTCAATACTATCGAAACGGAATTTTGATAGCATTTATACTTTTTGCAGAATCACAGTTTTAGCTTCAAACTGGCATCGTTTTCGGTTCCTTATAATAATTTAGGTCACCATAGCAACGCCGGTAAACAAACCCCGCTGAATAGTCGAATCTCCGGACTGAAAAGGCAGATCTGATTCGACTCAGAAAATTC
This sequence comes from Gadus macrocephalus, assembly GCF_031168955.1. Lineage (NCBI taxonomy): Eukaryota > Metazoa > Chordata > Actinopteri > Gadiformes > Gadidae > Gadus > Gadus macrocephalus. The sequence continues at coordinate 23,196,225 of NC_082390.1, read as the reverse complement.
AGAGTCGGGGACAGCCCTAGAAAATAATATTGCTGGCTAACTTTAGCAAAATGGAAAAAAATAAAATGTTTTAAAATTATGATCAGAGATGTTTCAAATGTGTAAAATAATTAAAATAGCTTTCAAAACACAGGTATTTAGAACTTTTCAGCTGAAATTTTTTCTCTGAGGGGGGGCTCACTCTCTCACACTTTGAAAACCCCTGATGTCGCCAATGGATGGTCTGGTCAAGCACGTTCCATTAAAAGTCCTGCTTAGGCCAAATAGAATGAAATGGTTATAAATGTAGGAATGGATTTGCTACATATGTTCCCCTCATGTATTAACCGGAGACGCCAGCCTGCAAGTTGTGCTTTTACGTTGTTTTGAGGTATATAAACAAAAACATTTAAAAAAAGATGAAACATAACCTTTTTATTTATTTAGCAAAGGTTTTATAAAGTGCTTAACAGGAATCAAACAGATGTTACACTACTTGACATAATTAATAATAGTTTTATGGTGTTATTTATATTATATGGCATGGTAGTTTAAAGACCTTGATGGTATCTTGGGTCAATTAATAATTAGTGACTGAGTTATCAATTTATTGCATGTAGAAACCTTCTACCTACTAAACGGTGACCGCTGAGCTGAGCCACAAGAAGATACTTTATGTGGAAAGTCCTGAACTCTTGATCATTATCTCCATTTATTGGCCGTCAACAAAATATACAAATTATCACAGCCATTGAGAACAGATTCAACTCTGACTACGTCAATGTTTAAAGTAAATTGCGACACCATTGGATTGTATATTGGACTTGGAAGAAAGGGCTCTTTCCACCATGTCAGGCCTGTTGTGTAAAGGCTATTCCTCCAGAGGTCATGAATTCTGATCTACATCAAATTCTTCACAACCTAGAAGGAGGTGTGGGCTGTAAGTTGCTGCACTGTAGCTTCAACACTAAGGAGGCCCCTGTCCATGACCTGCTCCAGGAGAGCCCAGCTTCAGTGCTGCAGTGCGTTCCCTATGGTCTCAGCATGGAGGAACCACGCACCCGAGAGCCACAACCAGCTCGGAGGAGCCTGTTCTTTGATTATTGGTAACAGGCATACAAATATATTCAAACAATATATATACCAACCATATTGTGTCAGGGAAAATAAAATGACATTAATAGAAAACAAAGAAAATTGACTAGTTTGCGTTTTAAATATATAACAAGTTAACTTGACATGGTGTCAGTTACGCTGCAACTGTCAATCATGGCCAGCAGAATTGAGGCCCGCCTGGTTCCTAGAGAGGCAGGTTCCCCGCCCAGCCTTGCTCTGGGGCAGAAGCCCACACTTATCCTGGATATGGGGCGTAACGGTGCTCCGGGGAAAGCAGGGGACTAACATGGACTCCGCCTTCTGGCTCCTCTGCTTGTTTGAAATCTGAGCATCACCCCAGAGCAGAATGCTTATTTACGATATGACGCTCAAAATAACGTTTGAGTTTGATTGCTGATGCTCATCAAACGAACAGACGTGCCTCACCATGCCTCACACGGTCATCAACCGCCCATCTCCTCCTCCCTCCATCTTCAGCTCCCCCCCACACGATGTACGTCTCGTAGATGTGTAGTCGTGTAATGGTGTATCATGTGTTGGATACACTTGGTATAGTGCTACTCAATTCCATACTATCATATTTGGGTGTAGAGGTGGTAATGGTAAAATTACCACACGATGAAATTCAATAAAAGCTACCAAACATATTTTGTCAAGCACAGTACATTACTCTTACATAACCTTCTCACCCATACCCAACTGTGTGTGTGTGTGTGTGTGTGTGTGTGTGTGTGTGTGAGTGTGAGAGAGATACTGCTATAAACCATGTTAACGTCTTCCTTCCACATCCCTGTCTCTTCCCTGTATTTGTTGCTGGGCTGGTTGCGTTTCAGACGTCCTGCAGCACGTGAATGACAGTAAACACATCGCTGTGTTCCACCGCGGCCGCTTCTACAAGGTGTGGGTCTTCTACGACGGACGACTGCTGTTGCCCCGGGAGATTGAGCAGCAGATGGACAGGATCCTGAACGACCAATCGGAGCCTGCCCCAGGAGAGGCGTTCCTGGCTGCACTGACTGCAGGAGCGAGGTAGTTGACTCCCCCTCATTCAGTCTCCTCCCCCTATAGGCTCCACCCTCCACAAGTTCCTCCCCCTTCTTCATCATCCCCGTCATCCAGCTGCAGATCCAAATATCTCTGTTAGGTTTATAATGTACATATCAGGACAGGCCTTTGTACAATATGCACCCTGTTGTCCCAACCCTCCGTCCTTCCCCCAGAACCCCCTGGGCCAACGCCCGGGTCACCTACTTCAGCCGGGGGAAGAACAAGCAGTCGCTGGACGCCATCGAGAAGGCGGCCTTCTTCGTGACGTTGGACGACACGCAGCAGCGGTACGACGCCGGCAGCCCCGTGGCCTCCCTAACCAGCTACGCCAAGTCCCTGCTGCACGGCCAGTGCTTCGACCGGTACGCCCTCCTGCTTCTGTCCTTCTGTCCTGCTTCTCAACGTCCTTTGGTTTGCCCTTCTGTGAGGTCAACACAGATGGTTTGGTATTTAATATTATTGCTTCTTCCTGTGTTTAAGGGGGTTTGATAAGTCTTCTTCCTATTGTGTTCCAGGGGGTTTGATAAGTCTTCTTCCTAATGTGTTCCTGCGGGTTTGATACGATTTCTTCTTATTGTGTTCCAAGTGGTTGAATAAGTCTCCTTCTTGTGTTCGAGGGGGTTTGATAAGTCTCCTTCTTGTGTTCCAGGTGGTTCGATAAGTCCTTCAACCTTATCGTCTTCAAGAACGGCACCATGGGTCTGAACGCAGAGCACTCCTGGGCTGATGCTCCCATCGTCGGACATCTTTGGGAGGTCTGGACATAAACTACTTATCTAGTTCACTCATCGGGCCCTGAAACGCAAGTGAGAAGCGCCAAGCGCAAGTAGCTTTGTGGGCGGTTCTACGGCGATGTCGCTAGTTTACCGGCGCGAAAAATATCTAAAAAGGGTTGGTCTGAAGTAGCCTAATTACCCGTAGGTGTGGTTTAGGCGTAACGTGCAATAAACCAATGAGAGTGCCAGCTCCCATCCCCTTTAAGAGTCATGAGCCACGCATTTGAATCTGACAAGTTGATATTTTGACTGCTTATGCAGTCTCCGATGAGACAGATGCACATGAATTTCAAACTTCCAATGGCTCAGTTTATGGCCAAATAATATGGCCTAATTCACACATGGAATAAGGTTTTCTTCAAAAACTTTCTTCAAAAACAGAAATACTGAGTCCTCAAATAAATTTCACTCACTCGCGGTAAAACAATGTTTTCTCACGAGCAAATACTCATCAATCCTAAAAGTCATGGGCATGTACACAATGTCTGTGTCAAGAAAATATGTGTTTCCTGTACAGTGTTTGCAGATGCATTGATTTAAAACTACAACTTATTACCGCTGCATCAGCTGTTCTTTCCCAAATATTTTACCAAGAATGTGTGGCTAGGTAGATGAAAAAAGCAAAGTGTATGCGCGAGGTGCTCAAGCAACATTATGCATGCGCCAAAATAGCATCTGAACAACACGCCCTAAACCAGGTATTTCCTGGTTTGTGGCGCAAGTGGTTTCTGAAACTGCAAGATAGCACCAGGGAAAGTTCGCGCCAGAACACGCCTCCTCCTTTCGCCAAGCCGCCCCTTGGGGCGCAAGATCATTCCCTAATTTACCGACGCGTAGCGCAGGAGGGAAAAGAACACTCTGCGCCAGTTGCAAACTAGCAACGACACATGCGCCAGTGATTAAGTCAATTGCGCCGGATGCAAGATAGGGCCCATCTTCTCCCGACTACACCTCCACCTCCCCAGGCTTGACAAGGAGCTACTTGGGTCATTGAAACCTTTGCTCCGACTTTCCTACCCAAGCTTAGCCTGGGAACTAGAAAAATTTGCTCCGACCTTTACGTCTGGCCCCCCTCAAGCTCAGACAGATTCACAGAAGACCTGGCCCAGATTTGGCCAATCACGGCACGCTTTTGCAGGCTGTGTCAGGTTAACCAAAGCCATTGCCCTTTTTAACCCTATTATTCAATTATGCGTTATTTTCAATTGAATTATTTAATGTAATTTAGCATACACTCTTATGAATGAAGTTGAAGTTCATGCTTATTTTTATTTTGCAGTGGAGCTAGGCCGTTGGAAGGATCTTTCAGTACGTTTGTTAACCACGTGAATTTGAGTGCCCCTGGTTATGTTTCAAACCCTTCTAAATCTCTGTTACAGCATGTTCTCTCCAGTGATCCCAAGATGAGCTACACAGAGGAGGGCCACTGCTGTGGGGAGCCCCACCCTAACCTGCCGGGGCCACAGAGAATGCAGTGGGACATTCCTGCTGAGGTAAGACCCCTGATCACGGCATCCAAGCAGCACGGCAGGTGGCAACAGCCAGCGCCTTGAACCACTGGTTGCAGTGGGAGCTAGCCTGGTCGATCCTTGAACGGGAGAAATTTGGGTGGCTCTAGAGGTGTTGGAGGGCCAGTAGGGGGCGCTCATCCCTTTTGCCTTACATATCACCCCCATGCGCCAGCATGGAGCCGGGGAAAAGCACCTTCTCCCAGAGAAAACAAGGTCCTGCCTCCCGTTGGTCACTAATGAAGGCCCTCCCCGTTAGAGTAGGGTGTTAACCCAGGTGTCCTGCCTCCCGGTGGTCACTAAAGAAGGAGCTCCCCGATAGAGTAGGGTGCAAACTGGCTGCTGCTCCTCACCTTAGTTGGTTCTACCCCCCAACAGGGGAAAAACTGTAATATCTCCTCTCACTACATTTAAGATCCCATATCATGCTTTTTTAGGGTTACTAATTGCACTTTTGGGTACTACTAGAATAAAGTTGCATGCATGTATGAATGTTAGAAATACTCCTTATTATTCTCACACTGTTAATTTTTGCAAAACCAATTTCAGCATCTTTCAAAAACATTTTGTTTTGTACCATGTCACTTTAAGGCCCCCCTCCCGAGTAGCCCAGTCTGCTGTGATTGGTCAGCTTGCCCACTCTTATGCAATTGGTTGACCGCGCGTGTGTCGGAGAAGTTGTAAACATTGCGGGTAGCAAGGAGGCGCGACTTCTGCACTCCAGCCCCGCCCACTGCACATTCTGACTCTGAAGTCACAGTTTGAGCGCAAACAAGCTGTTTCACGCACTAATTGAGGGGCCTTCTGGGTGGGCGTGAATACTCCCCATGGCTCAGACTTAGATTTTTCTAGCTTAGCAGACGTAAAACATGTATACAAACGTCATATAACAATCTGAAGCAAAGAGAAAAGTGATGTCTAACTTCATTGACTTTGAGCTGCTGTAGTGGTAGTCCTAAGCTGCCCCCTTCTGGCAGCGTGACTGCACAGAGAAATTAATGATTGGCTCCTTGGGATATATTTTATACATTTTATATTTATATCAGGAGGGATTGTGGGATCCTAATTTTCAGGGGGCTCAGCCCCTAATGTCAAGGTGACACACATGCAGATATTAGTTTGTTAGATATGTATTCAAATTAGGGCTGGGCGATATATCGAATATATGCGATGTATCGCGAGATGTTCTCCAGGGGATGTATAAAATGCCCATATCGCGAACATCGAATATAAATTGGGACGCAATGTTTCTTTTTGTCGCCGCCGGCATACTCGTTGTGCTTTCACGCGACGGGGCGACAAGATCTCATACAAAGTGAACGTAGAGACGCGTATCTGCCAATCAGCGTTCAACAGCGTGGCCACTGAGTGACATGTGTAACGTAACAGCCAACCAGCGTTCAACCGTCAAACTCGGTGCAGTGCAGTCCGGGGTGAACTGCAGCACGGAGGAGAAAGTGATTGTTGCCGTTTGCGACTCCCGGAGCTCTATATATAATAATATATAATATAATATAATATAATTGGTTATATAATATCACGGATAAAAGCTCTGTGCGCCTCCTGATGGCCGTAGCGTGGGGAGCTCTCATAGGGATTGGGCTTCTCGGGGTTTGTTTAACGCACAGCGTTCCCTTCTCTCGCTATTTCCGGTGGCTCTCTAAACTCACTCCCCCCGCCCATTGCGAGTCCACGAGATTCTCATGGACGCGCGTGTGTGACGTAGTCTGGAAGGCGCGCTGCTGTAGGTGCGTGTACCTCCGACTGGTGAGTGAGAACAGCCAGAAAGAGAAAAAAGGATGGAAACTGAGGATTTGGTTTCGAAAAAGAATAGCACTGGATCCTTCGTCTGGCAGTGTATATATAATAATTATTATTCAAACTGTTAATAAATAATTAACGGTTTGAATAAATGCTGTGTTGGTAAATCTAACTTGCTGTGATTTTCCTTTTCTTATGTGCAAGTTCTAAATTGTTCCAATAGAAAGCACTGATGAGTTTAAACAATATGTTGTTTCATGTAATCTACATGCAGACTTATGTTTCAGTAATACTAGAATTATTACTGACGTAACATTATGCCAGACATGGTTGAATCGAGCATTTATGATGTGCTCTAGAGGAGATTCAAAATATATCGAGATATATATCGTGTATCGAGATATAGTAAAAAAATATCGAGATATTCATTTTGGCCCATATCGCCCAGCCCTAATTCAAATCTCTATTCAATATTCAAAAGCTTAAGGTAGAAGGCTGGGTTACATTTAGTCTGATACGTATATGTAAGGGGCTAGATGTCCGAGAAGGTTTCAGATCAACCCTCAGTTGAGGTAACGGTAGTCATCATCAGAATGGACAAATATGAGATGAAATCGTTGGTTAGTTTTGTAGTTGGGACATTCAAATATTGGAATATTCCGGTAGCACTTAGACAGCTGCTGTCCAGTGGGAGGATACGCAAGACAATAACCCCCTAGCCATCAGGGGGCTAATGGTTTAAGAATGCTTTTAATAATGAACATATTTTTCATTTTATGTGTGCGTGTGTTTGTGTGTACTTGAGTCTAAACACTACGTGGTGATGTGTGTCCCAGTGTCAGGAGGTGATCCAGAGCTCACTGTCCGTTGCCCGGACGCTGGCTGAGGACGTGGACTCTCACATCATCCCCTTTAGTGACTTTGGGAAGGGCCTGATCAAGAAGTGCCGCACCAGCCCCGACGCCTTCATCCAGATCGCCCTGCAGCTGGCTCACTTCAGGGTACGTCTGGCCTCTCCACCGAGGGCTCCTAGATACTGGGAACACCATGAAACTGCTTGTTCAGCGTATTTATAAGTATAATGAAGACCAACCAGTCGTGATCTGGCATCAGGAGTTGAATATGGATGAATGTGTTGCTGTTGACCAACTCTGCCCGGGTATCTACCCCACAGTAAAGTGTTACTGTTAACTAACTCTGCCTGGGTATCTTACTGTTAACTAACTCTGCCTGGGTATCTTACTGTTAACTAACTCTGCCTGGTTATCTTACTGTTAACTAACTCTGCCTGGGTTTCTTACTGTTAACTAACTCTGCCTGGGTATCTTACTGTTAACTAACTCTGCCTGGATATCTTACTGTTAACTAACTCTGCCTGGGTAACTTACTGTTAACTAACTCTGCCTGGGTATCTTCCTGCTAACTAACTCTGCCCGCGTTTCACCCCACAGGACAAAGGGAAATTCTGCCTGACCTACGAGGCGTCCATGACCCGTCTGTTCCGTGAGGGCCGCACCGAGACGGTTCGCTCCTGCACCAACGAGACGTGCGCCTTCGTCCGCGCCATGCTCCGCGACGAGACGGTGAGGAAGGACACCTAGGGTTCAACTGAAGGGCCGCTACCTTGTCCCTTAAGGGATCCCAATAGTATGTCACCTTTTGCACACAAAAGATCCCAGAAAGGTTTGACTCTTTTTGGAGTTGATGTTGCAGACCGTGATTGGTCCCATCCCTCATATGAATCAGGTCTCTCCTATTGAGAAACAGCCAGGCAGGATAGTTCATCTCACCATCTCACCTTACAGAATGTTGCCATCTAGTGGCCAATCCCGCTGGTTGATCAGAATAATGTTCTTATATCATACTGTGGACATTTTGATTCATCGTTTTGTCCTTCATGAAGTAAAAGAAATGAATCATCTGGTGCCTATTGTCTTTCCCATGTTTAGGCTTATGCCTCACTCCTGTCATTAATACTAGCAAATTCCAGCTATAACTAGCAAATACTTATTCTACCTAACGTGTCTTCTAGCTAATAAATACGTGGATTACATATTCACATAGTAGATGAATAACATATTCATCTTGTGTGTTGTGACAAATGGATTAGAGTATATCGATTACTGTCTTGTTGTAATGAGTAATGTTACGTGTTCGTTTTGAAATTGAAGTAATCAGTGATTATAAAAAAATAGAATATGCTATCCTTTCATTTTTAATTCACTGAGGCATTCACACTTTTTCTCCTCTCCTACTTCCTGTTGCGTACTGTGCGTGTGTTGCTCAGCTAGACAGATGCTTAACACTAGTGTTACCTGACATATAGTAAGACTGTGTCTGAACTGCACTTTGCCTCCTGCCTGTTATTTCACCGTTTGACAAACATCCAGTGGAATAGATTTAAAGAAACGTTCTCCATATGCCGCAGTATTCACTCCCCTTTGTATTCAAGGAATGTTGAAGAAGCTTGAAAAGATGGAGAGAATTGTATACTCAGGGCAGAGTGGGACATTGAATATATCAATGTCAGTCAAACGGTTCTTAAAAGACAGATTTTGAATTTGTTAATCAGCCTGGAATATTAATTATATACAGATAGGTGAGTGGTGGTGAACACTTGTATCAAGTGAATGCACAAGGGGGTTTAATTTTTGGTAATGCTAAAGTACTCTATTTAGTTATTTTTATCCGAAGGCATTGCAACATTATGCGACACTGTAGATAATACAGCTGATACTAACTCTATCTAAGGTCTAAAAGCTCATGTAAGTCATATAATACTACTGCTGCCTAATCCTTTCTTCAACAAATACTTCCTCAAGCATATCCAATATCTACCTTATCCTTCTATCAAATAAAAAATCTTTCAAATACTTTGACTAATTAAATACTTCCTGTCAAACCCCTGTGCTATCTAACGCGTTCCATGTGAACCTCATGTTCCTCAGAGAGAGGAGTGTCTGAAGCTACTGAAGGACGCAGCAGAGAAGCACCAGAGCTTGTACCGCCTGGCCATGACCGGGATGGGCATCGACCGCCACCTCTTTTGCCTCTACGTGGTGTCCAAGTACCTCGGGGAGGAGTCCGCCTTCCTGAAGGAGGTGAGAGCTGGGGGGCTGAAAACTGCCACGGAACCCAAAATCATTGGGATAACCATATGACGTTACAAGTGTTCTTGCCAGTTCCGCGTGGAGCTTCGTCTAGGCAGCGATTGATAATGTCAGAGAGAGGTTTGAAGTTATCCCAACGCATCGTACAACGACACAATGTGTGGCACATTTCATTATTTAATTTTTTATGTAATTGATTAAATCGGACATATAGCAGTTATGGGTATGAAGGATAATTATAGTAATAATTATATAGAACTATCACAGTATAAAGTCTGTGATTTGTCAGGGCTACGTCGTCATGACCAGTATTAGTGGCACCCCCAGGTGGTCAGATGTCCAACTTAGACACATGATGGGTACAGATTTATTTAAAGTGGAGACCAACCCGAAACTGAATTGAATGGGCGATTACAGTCAACAGCCCTGAATGTGTTTTTGTGAGGTGGGGTGAGGGGTTCTCCTTTTTGAATATGACGTGTACGTCACAACGTGACACAGCCATAACCTCTTCCATTTTGAAAGCATAGGATTGTTGGATGTGTGTTATTATGTCGGTAGCAATGGTCCTTCAGTCATTGTTTAGTTTGTGAAGTGATGTGTCAGTATGGGGATACATTGTTGTGTTCGAAACTATGACTAGCGATTTCTCATGCGAGTGGCAAAACAAAGTTTTCATTAGCAATTAGGTTATGGTATATTTACGTTGATTAAGTATTTTATAACAATACAGCTTTCGAGTCCTCTCGATGTGAGTATCACCAACAAAACATCCAATGACGCCATCTTGTAATGTGTCACACGTTGCATTGCTCTGATTGGTTGTTGGTCTATCCAAATGCAACCAGAGGCATTCTGGCCCTTTGGAAACCTAAAATTAAGCGAGGATAAAATGAGGATCCAGGCTAATATTCATTAGCGAATTGGTCTGGAGATGTCAGGTTACAATACATCTCCTGTGTGTGTGTGTGTGTGTGTGTGTGTGTGTGTTTCCCCTCCAGGTGCTGTCCGAGCCATGGAGGCTGTCCACCAGCCAGACCCCCCTGCAGCAGGTGGAACTGTTCGACCTCGTCAGACACCCGGAGTACGTGTCTTCTGGGGGAGGATTCGGCCCAGTAAGTAGCTCTGTACACTTAGACACGTAGTACTACATAGTAGGGCTGCACGATTATTGCCAAATTGATTATCACGATTATTTTGATCAATATTGATATCTTTAGAATTTCTCCCACCCCCTAGTGGTAGGAGCCACACACTGTGCTCAGCGGCAAATTGCCTTCAGGCCACGCCTCCCCCCCCCCCTTTCAGGCTTTGGGCCGCTGTGTGCAGGATGGACTCACGCAGTCGCAGACAGGTGTACAGGGAGCGCTTGGTTTGCTTTGCAGCAGAGGTAGAGCGTATACTGCATGGGCGGGGCTTGTTTCTTTTTTGTTTTTCTTTTTTTTGCGGATGCATTATTTAAAAAAAAAAAGATATCGCGAGAACACTACGTGTCATCGTGGGACGCCAATATCGTCATCGCGATAAAAATTAGATATATTGTGCAGCCCTACTACATAGTACTACTCAATGTAAATGTTTACAGGCCAGTCTCTGCCTCTCCAATATGGTTGTGTCTTTCAAGTAGGATCTAAAGGTCAATACAGTGTCAATGTATACATGTCTGTTATACCACTCAATAGATTGTTATCTGTGTATTTCATTACCATCTACTCTCTGAATGCGTTTTACTTGTTTTAAAAGTGATTGGCTTTCCCTGAACCCTATAGTAGGAAGGTTGGTTGACCTCATTGTCCTTTATGTTAAAGTTGACAAAACTGTCAACTGACGCTTCTTTCCCACCTGTCTGTCTGCACATGTTAGGTGGCTGACGATGGCTATGGTGTGTCTTACATCATTGTTGGTGAGAACCTCATCAACTTCCACATCTCCAGCAAGCACTCCAGCCCAGAAACTGTAAGTGGGCCGGCTTTTGTTGAGTTTGAATTAGGGATGCACCAAAATGAAAACTCTTGCCCGAAACCGAATATACTGAAACAGTTGGCCGACAGCCAAAACCGAATACCGAATGTGTCTTTTACTGTTTTTCATTCATTTTGCTTTAATTTTTCACCATTGCATAAATCAAACAATTAAATGTCCTTTATAAACTTTTTTGTCTTGCTTTTCAATAAAAAAAAATCAATTACAAATTTGATAAAAAATATTTATTTAATACTGAACGTTTTCTAACATTCCAGCAGACCTTATAGGAAAAATTTAAGAACAATGTGCCTTTTTACTCCTTCGGCCGAAAACAAACATTATGTTTTGGGCCATTTTCGGCCGAACATGTTCGGTGGCCGAATATTCGGTGCATCCCTAGTTGGAATCTTGTTTTTAGCCTTTTTCAGCCAATTATTTTATTTATTGTATCCACTTGTTGTGTTCATTGTACTGGAAAATTGTGTGTGTGTGTGTGTGTGTGTGTGTGTGTGTGTGTGTGTGTGTGTGTGTGTGTGTGTGTGTGTGTGTGTGTGTGTGTGTGTGTGTGTGTGTGTGTGTGTGTGTGTGTGTGTGTGTGTGTGTGTCCATCTACTCTCTCGCTCTCGTCTAGGACTCCCACCGTTTTGGAGGCAACATCAGACAGGCCATGTTGGACATTCTGGCTCTCTTCCAACTGGATAAGAAGTCCAACAAGTGATTTCCCACCAAGTGAATCACATCAGAAAGTTTTGTAAATGCAGATTATCCATGACACTTGTACAGAGAGAGGAAAAATAAGAAATTGCAGTAGGATTTTATTTCTAATCGATGTTGAAAGAATTGTGGGAAGATTTTTCTTTCACATGTTTTGGGTTCTATTTTGATAGATTATTGATTATTTTGTGATTGGTTTTGTGTGTGTGTGTGTATGCGCGAGTGTGCGCTCGTGAACGTCGACACGGTTCTAGTGGACTGCTTGTGCAGGGAGCGTCTGTGTCCGTGCTGGCCTGTCTGCACGGTGCCTTACAGAGCCACTCAAGAACACGATCAGTAGGAAGAGAGGGTTCTGCAGCGTAAAGACCCAGTCTGCATCACCAGGAGTCGTCCGTACGTTTATAGGAGGTTGAGTTGGTGCAATAGTTCCGGTGGACCATTGTAGCTGGATGCCCGTCCAGCGCTGGTGTTGAAGGTTTTGTCTCATTGTTTTGGCTGTCCTCTCCTCGCGTAGGATCACTCCTGTTGTTTAGGGATCGGGATAAAAGGCCTCCATAGTTCAATCTCAACAGCAAATTCAGTTGAGGAACAATATCTCCTCCATTGCCTTTCTGACGATTGTATGTAACACTTTTGTTTCTTCTTTGGTAGCTGCGAGCATTGTGTGGCGTCATCGGATCACATCTGTTCTGTTTTTGATTCATAATTTTCATGCTCAGGTTTTTATTCACTTGGCCTAGCATTCTCACCGAGCCCTGGTTGTAGCAGTGCACGACTATTACCCACGTCCGCATGTACATTAAGCAGACCTAGTGGTCCGGCTCACGTTGCTCTGCTCTGTCCGGGGGCAGGCATTTATAGGGTAGAGTGATGTTTTCCCACGTTGGGTCAAACACGGGCTGGTGGCTTTTTGTTCTCATTTGCACACGGTGGGTGGTGAGTTCAGCAGAGGGTTCATGTGCCCTGGGTTAGGCCCCTCACTAGCAGCGGCCCATGATCTCAGAGTGAACCCGCACTGCCACACCTTGCCCCCAGATTCGGCGTTCAGCTGGCGTCACGCTTCGACCCGTCTCAGCCCAGCACGCGACCCGTGTTGGACCTGCGGTGTCTGAAAACACTTCTGGGACAGCGTTGTGGTGTTGTAGTAGTCGCCTTGGTTACCATGTTGCCGTCTAGCATCGTTGTTGTGCTGCGGTGAAGATGTAAATACAGAGGAACGACAGTCAAGATGTACTTTGGGTACGGGTGGCAATGCAAACCTATTTCCTGTTCATGTTTATTTATTTATTATCAATGTTTAGCTTTTGATTCTCCCGCCCTGCAAGTCATTTAGTCCGGATTTATTTACTGTCCAGCTAAGGATGAGCACTAAGTTAATATTTGATGTTTGCCGAAATGACTAAGGACAAAATGTTTTATGATTCCTTTTTAACAGAGCAGAGGTTTTGTTGATGCAGACCTAGAAAATGTGGTGTAGCTTAACGGCCTGCGTTCTGTAGACCTGGTTATAAAACCTGCTGCATGATGTCACAGAGGGAGCTGTAAGTTGGTGTCAAACTTTGTGTCAAAAATACGAGCAGCGGATATACCAAAACAAGTTTTAACACAATAAAAGTGAATGTAAACAACTATCACCTGGTCAATATCTTTTGTATTCATGTGTGCATGTGGGTGAATTCTCTTTTTCCCATGCCATTCAAGCCCTTTGAATCTTGAAAGATATGACAGGCATTCCCCCAAAAAACAGTAACCCAAAACAAACTATCTTTTAGAAAAACAATAATACACTATTATTAAACCAATATTCACAAGCTGCGCAGAGGTGCCTGCTTTCTATTGCAGAGGCTTCGACACTCGTCAAATCAGGGCAGGCAATCTGAAATGTTATACATGAAAGTTATCCTTACAATTTATCAGTTTAATTACTATTAATCTTATGGACATTTACAGCCATTATTACTATTATAAGTACTACCTATACTGTCTATTGTCATGTGAGGACTTCTTTCAAATCCCACTAAAAATACTAGTGCAGTAGGCCTACAGCAGGGTTGGGTCATATAGCACAGCAATTTCCAACTCCCGGTCGTCTTAAATATTTCCAGAAAAGGCAACAAAAAAAAACGATACACTTATTTGTAGTGGAGAAAAGGGAAACATTTTGTGAATTTTTTTGAAAGTTAAAAGTTATTGAATTCATACAATTATCCTTTGTTGCAACGTTCTTATAATGTAGAGGTTATCATTTATACAGTATGAATGACTGAATAGGGTTTATCTTTTCACATTTGACTGTACTGTTAGGTTGGCATTACAATCATGTTGGAGCCTAACTGCTGATTTACAAAAGTCCATAAACTAAACTGAGAGAATATCGCTGAATATCATGAATGTTGGAATATGTAGATATCTCTGTTAATTGGAAGTTCTTTTAATGATGATGAACACTATGTTTGCATTATCTTGAATATATCTTCTCCTCATTGCTTGAGGCGTGGGTAGGACCAGGAAGCCGTCCAAATGCCTCATGGTGAATGCCTAATCCGTAGAATGAACCATATCCATGAGCAACGATTGGGAATACGAGGGAATGGATTAACAAAACCATGCACACGGATTTACACATCGAGTGTTTTTGTTCAACTATGTGACCCCAGTATTTGGTTTACAATTAACAGAAATATCTACATTTTACAACATTTATGTACACATTGATATTCCCTAAATTTAGTTTATGGACACGATTGTAAATCACCGGGGTGAAATAGGATTTATATTCGACATTCGTCAATTTTCCGGGGTTGAATCTGTAATAGCGTCACGAAAACCGACACTGACATTTCACAAGCTTGATCAACTCACCAAAATCAGCGAGTCTGGCGAAAGATCAAAGAAACGATAGTTATGTTATTATAACTCTAGTTCTATAATTGTAGGCGTAGCCGTCTAGGCTTCGCCTTATGGGCTTGTCCCTGAAAATTCAAACTATGCAACAATCAGCGTGGGCGCCGCCCACATTTCCCCACGGTATCGTGTCTATATAACGCGTTATATACTGTCGCTCATCCTCCACGCTTTTCTTTCAGCATTTGGAGGGTACAGCAGGTGGGAAACTAGACGGCTAAGCCTACAATCATAGAACTAGAGTTATAATAACATAACTATCGTTCTATTTCATGTAGGCTACGCCGTCTAGGCTTCGCCTTATGGGCTAAGGTGAAGCTGCGAGCAGAGCCCGATCAATGTACTCCTGCTGGACCCCGGTCAAAACGACCTAAGTCACCAGAGCACATTAAGACTAAAAAAAGCCAAGGAAGTGTAAAACACAACAGCTTAATAAAAAACGAATTCCTCCTAGATCAAGCAAGGCAATGATCAAGGGAGAAAAAAGTGAGTCTGTAAAGACTCCGGCTCAAATCCGTGCTTCATGGAACCCATGAAAAGGAAAAGAAAAACCAGAGCAACATGGTTTCCATTAGGTCCGCCGCTACCACCGGGGGCGAAGCTACGGAATCCGGCTCTCCAATAAGGTGTCTCTCTCGGCCGTTCTATTTCATTCCTACTGACCGCCAGAGGCGATGCTTTAGCACTGGATGTTCCATCTCGCGCATGCGCAGGTCGAGTAATTATACCAAAAAAGTCACCTGTGACACCTGGGTGACCCGAGAAAGTCTATATATTCCGGAGTCACCCGAGGATCTGTTCCTTCTATTTTCTCGCGGTAGCGTACTAGCAGGACACACAAACATTGTTTGTTGTAAGAGATACCATATTAGCTTGTCGCAAGTAGCCTTGTAACCCAAGGGTTGGTGCCTCGATTTGACTTCGTCCACCAAGGGCTGCGACTTGCAATTTGTTTGATTTCGGCAGGGGTGAGTAAAGTGTGTAGGCTACGCGTCGCCGACTAGCCGTTGGCTAGCGCGGCAGCTGATTTCACCTTTCTACCCGTTGCATTAATTTGCTTAGAGCATTAATTGGCGGCTAGTTTTCAGTCGCTGTGTTATTCTTTCGGTCTCGCACCGTTTCTCGTGTGCGTTTGCCTAAGCCCGGTTGCTCATTTGTATGCGCCAGTGCGCGGCTTGGGGTCCAAGCCGCAGTCACTATTTATTTAGCCAGTTGCGTTCTTTGATTTGATCGCCAGTGAGTGGCTTGGGTTTCCAAAAGCCGTCACTGTATCTTCCTGGTGCCGTCACTGTATTGTCTGGCGCATTGTTGCTCGGGTGCTCTCGCCTGTAGCTTGATTGCCTAGCGTGCGCTGATTGCTCTCCGGTGGGCTGCTTGGATTACCAAGGCTCGCCGTCACTGTGTTGTTGCCGGGGTGTCGCGTCATTGCTCGGGTGCTCTCGCCTGTAGCTTGATTGCCTAGCCTGTGTTAATTTGCTCTCCAGTGGGCTGCTTGGGTTTCCAAGGCTCGCCTTCACTGTTATTGTCGGGGTGTCGCGTCGTTGCTCGGGTGCTCTCGCCTAAAGCTCGATTGCCTAGCCTGTGTTAATTTGCTCTCCAGTGGGTTGCTTGGGTTTCCAAGGCTCGCCGTCACTGTTATTGTCGGGGTGTCACGTCGCTTGGGTGCTCTCGCCTGTAGCCTGCCATCACTGTTATTGTCGGGCTGTCGCGTCGTTGCTCGGGTGCTCTCGCCTAAAGCTCGATTGCCTAGCCTGTGTTCATTTGCTCTCCAGTGGGCTGCTTGGGTTTCCAAGGCTCGCCGTCACTGTTATTGTCGCGTCGCTTGGGTGCTCTCGCCTGTAGCTTGCCGTCACTGTTATTGTCGGGGTGTCGCGTCGTTGCTCGGGTGCTCTCGCCTAAAGCTTGATTGCCTAGCCTACTGATTAATTTGCTTGCAATTAATTTGCCGACATGCTAAGCGCCCATAATTGTGTCGCCTGCATGGCCTCCCTGCAGGCGGAGGATGGCCATGACCAGTGCCCTGCGTGTCTCGGGGTTGAACACCTGAGGGAAGCAGTGTCAGATAACCCGTGCATGAACTGTAGTTTCATGCCTCATGCACTGAGGCTAGATAGGTTGGCTGAGGTGGAGGGCAGACCAGGGTTGCCCCCTTCGGGTCTTGGTCCTAGTGGCATCAGGCGCCGTGCCTCGGCAGCTGGGGGACACCCCGGGAAGTCCCGTAAGGTCAAAAACTTGGCGAACCAAGTGGATACGCTTTCGGATGAGGTTGCTCAGATTAAAGCCCTCCTACAGAACCTCCAACCAGCTCAGGGTGTACCAGCCGTGGCTCCTGCGGCTGCGCAACCCACTTATACAGAGGATGACATGCTGTCTACAGCTGCGTCCTGTAGCCTCTTTACAGAGGAGGAAGAGCAAGCGTCCCTGGCCTCTCAGGCGTTCTCTCAAGGGTCTCTGGGCGGCTCGGCTAAAGGGTCAGTGTCCGGACGCGACACTGTTAGACCAGCCGTGCGAATGGCCCTGGCAAGACTGGGGTTGGATGAAGCTCCTGTTTCATCTGCACCTGTGAACGCCTTTTTTCCACAGGCCGCTCAACCTTCCGTTTTCTCTTTGCCCCCCTCGGAGCCGTACATTGCAGAGCTTCATAGATGCTGGCCAGATTCAAGGGCTCTCTCCCAGCACACTAGTGATAGCAGAGTTCTGGCAACTATGGCCATTGCTGATTCTTTTGACTTGGACCGGTTAGCTCCGATTGAGCCTGCTATAGCGTCCCTGGTTGTCTCCCCGGACGAGGCTCTGAGAACCGATGCGCGCTTCCCTCGGCCCCAGTGCCGGATTACAGATGACCTCCTTATCAGGAGTTACAACATTGCTGCCCGTGTGGGACGTCTTGGGAATTCGCTTTCTCACATCGTTCTGGCGCTGTCTTAGACTATACGGGGGTCAGGTGCTGATCCTTCAGCACAGACCCTCAGTGATGCTTCACTGCAAACTTTTGCGTACATGACTAGGGAGCTAGGCAGGTTAATGTCAACTGTTACGTTGGCGCGCCGCCAGGTTTGGCTGGCGCAGTCACCCCTGTCGGAGGTGTGTCGACGGACCCTCCGTTCTCTTCCAGTGGTCCCAGGCCAGACGTTTGGGCCAGCTGCTCTTCAGGCCCTGGAGCGAAGTGTACAGGTTGGCCAGGTTGGCCAGCAGTTTGCTAGCTTACGACGTGCACCTCTGGTTTATTTTAGGCCGGGGGCCTCTGCGTTACCCTGTGCCAATAGCTCTCAACCACGTTCAGGTGGACAATCGAGGGGCCAGCACTTCTCAGCATGGGCTGACCAGCGCCGTAGCTCTGCGCCACGGGTGGCATTTCAGGCGCCAAGAGGTTTGGCGCCCAACCGTCGCCCTCCGAGGGCCCCTAGGGGCAGGGGGGGTAGGTACTGAAGTCCAAGGGCTGGTCGTCGGACACTTTTCTCAGCAGCACCTGAGCTACTGGCAAGAGCAGACCACAGACCCTTGGATAGTGTCCACGCTATCCAACGGGTACACACTCCAATTCCAGTTCCTCAAGGTTCTTCCCTTCCACATGCTGCGTGTTGCGGACGTCCTCCAGGCTATCGCTCAGGGGGACTGGTTCGTATTAATAGACCTGAAAGACGCTTACTTTCACGTCCCTATTACCCAACGTCACAGGCGATAATGCCATACCTGGACGACTGGTTGGTCATTTCCCCAACTTGGGAGCAGGCGGTCAGGGACACAACCATGCTCCTCAGCCATGTGGACCGGCTTGGCCTCATGGTCAACTTTGCCAAGAGCAACCTTACACCATGTCAGGTTTTGAGCTATCTGGGGCTGGTGCTCGACTCGGTGGCCATGCGAGCCTGCCTCTCTCCAAAGCGCGTAGCTGCCATTTTGCAGCTGCTACAGCGCTTCAGGAGGGGGAAGTTGCTGGAATACAGCCTCTTCCTTCGACTGATAGGTATGCTGACCTCGCATCCATGGTGGTCCCACTAGGCCTTCTGGAGTTGCGTCCCCTTCAGGTCTGGGTGAATGGTCTCCACTTGGACCCCAAGTGCCAGAGACACAGGATGGTCAGGGTGTCTGGGCGGTGCCTTCGGGCCCTCAGACCCTGGAGAGAGAGGGCATACCTGATTGCGGGGTCGCCCTTAGGGAGGATAGCTTCCCGGCGGGAGGTTGTGGAGACGGACGCCTCCCTTTCTGGCTGGGGCTGCCCAGCAGAGACTGGAGCATATAAATGTGCTGGAACTCCTTGCGGTGTTCTTGGTGTGCTCTCAGGCACTTCCTTCCAGTTCTGAGGGACCGACATGTTCTTGTCCGGACAGACAACACCTCCACAGTCTACCACGTCAACCATTAGGGCGGCACCAGATCGAGGCAGAGCCTGCGGGTCACGCAAAGGCTCCTTCCGTGGGCGTTCCCCCATTTTCTAAGCCTGAGGGCTCTCCATGTTCCAGGTGTCCAGAACACAGCGGCAGACCTTCTCTCTCGCCAAGGGCCACCCCCCGGAGAGTGGAGACTCCATCCGGAGGTGGTGGGGATGATTTGGGACAGGTATGGCAGGGCAGTGGCGGATCTCTTTGCTTCCGAAGAGACCACCCACTGTCCCCTTTGGTTCTCCTTGATGGAGAGGACCAGTCCCCTAGGGCAGGACGCTCTGGCTCATGCTTGGCCAGACAGCCTGCTTTATGCATTTCTTCCAATTCCCCTTTTACTGGCAACGCTGGACAGGGTCCAGCGTGGCAGTCACAGCCTACTTCTGGTGGCTCCACATTGGCCAGGAAGGCCATGGTTCCCACCATTACTGAAACTCCTCAACGGAGAGCCTTGGTGCCTCCCAGAGAGACAGGACCTTCTGTCTCAGGTAGGCGGACGCATATGGCACACGAATCCAGGGTGCCTGCGGCTGTGCGTATGGCCCCTGAGAGCCAGGACCCACTGCTGACGTCTTGCGACCAGTCAGTGGTCCGTACCATTTTTAGTTCAAGGGCACCCCCCACTAGGTTGCTCTATGCAAACAGGTGGAAGTTGTTTTCACAGTGGTGCATGGCGCGGGGAGAAGTCCCGGAGACTTGCTCAGTGGTAGTGATACTACACTTTCTGCAGTCTGTGTTGGACAACAGAAGAGCTGCGTCTACCCTGCACGTTTATATGGCCGCGATCTCGGCCACACACGCAAGGGTGGATAACCAGACGGTAGGGTCCCACTACCTAATCAGGCAGTTTCTGAAGGGGGCCCAGAGGCTTCAACCGGCGCGATCCCTGAGGGCACCATCATGGGACCTGCAAGTAGCTCTGAGGTCCTTATGTCTACCCCCATTTGAGCCACTAAGTCAGGCAGACCTGACGCGGCTGTCCATGAAGACGGCATTTCTCCTTGCCATTGCGACTGCAAAACGGGTCGGTGAACTCCATGCCTTGTCAGTGAGCCATGCGTGTTTGCGCTGGCACGCAGATGGGTCAGGAGTGGTGCTCTGGCCGAACCCATCCTTCCTACCCAAACGATTGTCTCCCCATCATGTAAACCAATCAATCGAGTTGGCTGCTTTCAATCCCCCAGGCTCTCCAGGGGGTGCAGAAAGAGTGTCAGACCTGTTGTGTCCCGGTGCGGGCGCTTAGGGCATATGTTGAAGCGACAACCAGCTTGCGTAAGACAGATAACCTCTTTGTATGTTACGGGGGCTGCAGGAAGGGGGCTGCCCTGTCGAAACAGAGACTCTCCCACTGGGTTGTGGATGTGGTCTTGAATGTCTATAGGGCACAGGGGCTCCCTATGCCCTTGGCCATAAAGTGCCACTCTACCAGGAGTATGGCTACATCATGGGCTGCCTTGAAGGGGGTTCCACTTCAGGACATTTGCTCCGCGGCTACATGGTCCTCATCATGTACGTTTGCCCGATACTACAGGGTTAATGTCGCTGCTCCTCATCCTGTGGGGACGGCTGTCTTGTCGGCGGCTTCGAGCCCTTGATTGAAGTGAGCACTCTTCGTGACCTTTTTGGTATTAGTCATCCAGTGCTAAAGCACCGCCTCTGGCGGTCAGTAGGAATGAAATAGAACGATAGTTACGTATGTACCTACGGTTCTATGAATTCCGGATGACCGCCAGAGTTCTCTGTCACTCAGACTTCTCAGATTCCGCGAGAAGATCCAGTTGGAACAGATCCTCGGGTTACTCCGGAATATATAGACTTTCTCGGGTCACCCAGGTGTCACAGGTGACTTTTTTGGTATAATTACTCGACCTGCGCATGCGTGAGATGGAACATCCAGTGCTAAAGCACGGTCATCCGGAATTCATTTCCTGAGGGTTTTCTGAGGAAATAGTAAGAATTGTCAACGAACCTCATTTCCTGAGGGTTTTCTGAGGAAATAGTAAGAATTGTCAACGTCTACATAAACCTTAATATCTAAGCCTCTGGAGCACCTAGAAACATGAAATAAAAAGCATTGTAAAGGTAAGAATTACAGGTTTTATTAAGACATGCTCCCTGAGCACAACCATAACAGCAACATTTTAAAAACATTCTCAAAACAAGATTAAGAAGAAAAAACAGTATAAATCAATGATATAAAATACAACCAATAACATTTTTACCAAAGTATTGTAAAGGTCAGAACCACAGTTCCAACCCATGGGAAAGTCCTGAGGTGGAACTGGTGAAACTGGTCTCGCGACCAACGTGGTACGTGAAGCACTCGCGGTGCAGAGGGACATTGCACTGCTGTGCCACATTGAATTGGTGTTTGTTTAGACCAGCTTATTTAGTCAGCTCCTTGTTTTTAGGGAGGTCCTTCCTCCCGGCACGCACCGTGCCACACGCTTGCACACCCCTGACCTGCAGATCCAGCAACAACTTCACGCTGGTGTAAAAGTTGTCCATGTAAACACACAAGTTTGACCCAATATACGGTTTAGCCAGGTCTGACACAATCCGGTAAGCCAGGCCTGTCTCGGTCTTGCCTGCAATGGCCCCTGTGTAAACTTGAAAATTGTTTACGTAGCCTGTATTGCTCTCTGCCATGACCCACACCTTTATCACCCACTTCACCGGCTTCATGGGGAGGTACTGCCGGAAGGCAAGGCGTCCCTTGTATTTTACCATGGACTCATCCACGCTCACAAACCCATTGACCTCATAGAGGGCCTGGAACTGATGCAAGAGGAGGTCCATGAACCGCCGGATCTTCCACAGCTTATCGGATTTATCCAAGGCAGGGTCCAAGTTATCTTCTAGATGTAGATATCTGAAAATGCATATATGACAAAGAATTTGAGCCTGACATTTATTTCCATCATTGTGTTTATTTGTATTATGTTATTTATAGTATTTATATTTATTCATAATTGTATTACTATTTATTACGCTATTTATTCATTATTCCATTATTGTATTTATAACTAACATTATTGTATTTATTCATTATCAACACTCATCACCATTAGTAATTGCTATAGCACCACTATCATTACTGGCCATTCCGTTTTCTAAGAGAAGAGAATGGAACTCGGAAGAGAGCACAAGAAAAGAAAAAATAAATAATTACCTCCAGATCATGTCGAAACGGTCCCTTGACATTGCCCTGGGGACGTTAGTCTGCCTCCAGTAATCGCGGCGTGCTGGTAGCTTTAAAATTCCAAAGCAAAGACACAGCCCGAGGAATGTTTTCATTTCTGTTTTCGAGACCGCGGTCCACTTTGAGGTCGGGGGGGTCTGAGCTCGTACCGACTGATAGGGATCGGTAAAGATCGTCCTGTTTTCCAGGATCGGTAAAGATCCTGGAAAACACATCGAGTGGGCTAGCATCCAAGGGGATCGTTTGTTTCACCCCCGGTGTGCGAGAGAATGTCTTTGTTTTCCGAGGCTGGTAATTACCGGTTCTCCAGTCCACCTGGAATCCCCCGAAAGTCATCCTCCTCCTCTCCTTCGGTGTCCAAAAATTCCCACTCCTGTGCCCGATCCAGTGGATCAACCGGCACAAAATCATTCTCGTCCTCGCTCTCAGACTCAAATCCCTTGAATTCTATGTCAATATCACTGCCATCGCTATCAAAATCCTCCATGTTCATTGCTACTTCTCGGTCGCCAGCTAGCCGTATCGCTAAAAACAAAGATAGAAAATCACGTGTATATCTGATTGATTGACGTGATTTTCAGCCAACCAAAGTGCATTTTGGTGGTCACCAGATCTTTACCAAAGCCTTAAGACCCACCTCATGTTTATTTTAACCAACCAGAGTGAGTTATTTGCTGAATTCGTCATGAAAACAATCACGTGTACAAAATGCTGCGCCACGCAGCAGCCGGTAGAGGAGCTAATGTTGCGCTACGCAGATCCCGGCAGGAGGGGCAATGTTGCGCGACGCAGCATCCGGCGCCAATGGGTTAAGCCGTAAAAGGGGTCCCGGACTCCAGCACAGAGTTGCCGAGTGAGCCCCTGGACATGTCTAACATGTAAAAACTGACAAAGGGGCCGGGGGAAGACCAAGACGCAGCCGCGCAGATGTCTTCCACCGAAACGCCCTTGAGTAGAGCCGTTGAAGCGGCCACGCTCCGTGTGGAGTGAGCTTTAACGCCCAACGGTGGCGCCAAGCCCTGCCGAGAGTAGGCTAAGCAAACACCCTCACATACCCAGCGAGAAAAGCTGCTTAGAGAGAGCGCGGCCCCTGCTAGCGTCGCTATAACACACAACACACAAACAACTGTTGTGTGGAGCGGAACGCGGCTGAGCGATTCACGTACATATGCCCGAACCGGGCACAGGAGATGCAACTCCGCCTCCGCCTCACTAGAATGAGGCGGGGGGTGAAAAGCCTCAAGCACAATATCCCTAGACCGAAAATAACTATTAATGTTCTTCGGGAGGAACGCAGGATTAGGTCTGAGCAACGCGAAGGAGCTGTCCTCGTTTAGCAACAAGCAACTCGGGCTGTCAGACAGAGCGGTTAGCTCACCGGCCCGCTTGGCAGAAACCAAGGCCAACAAGAGCGCCGTCTTAAAGGACAGGGCATCCAAAGGGGCCTGAGAAAGAGGCTCGAAAGGATCCCTGGACAATCCGCGCAACACGGTGGGGAGATCCCAGCGTGGTGTAAGCACGCGTGAAACAGGCCTAACC
Source organism: Gadus macrocephalus (assembly GCF_031168955.1). Lineage (NCBI taxonomy): Eukaryota > Metazoa > Chordata > Actinopteri > Gadiformes > Gadidae > Gadus > Gadus macrocephalus. The sequence goes on along the minus strand of NC_082390.1, from coordinate 23,172,222 downwards.
CGTCTAGCCCCACGCAAGAATCTCTTGACCAGTGGATGGCTGAAGATCGGTCCAACATCACAGCCTGCATGGCCAGCCGAAATGGCTGCCGCATAGACCTTGATAGTGGAGAAGGCCAAACCTTTTTCCAATAAGTTTTGCAGAAACGAAAGCACGCTTCCCACCTCGCATTGAGATGGGACAGCGTGGTTCCTCTCACACCAAATAGAAAAGGCGCACCACTCTGAATAGTGTTGATAACCGTCTCAGGCAAACCTTTGCCCTGCAGGATCAACCTCTCAGGAGGCAAACCAACAGCCGTCCCGAGACATCGGGCGGGTGGTGCATCGTCCCGTGGGCCTGTGAAAGCGCATCCGGCCTGAACTGTACTGGCCACGGCGCCGACCGCAAGAGCGCGGCCAGCTCTGGAAACCACAGAGCTGAACGGTTCTCCGGGTCCACTAATTCAGGGACAGTCTCTCCTGTCTGACCCGTTCCAGAAGAGGAAGGATCAGCTGGAGCGGGGGAAACGCATACAAGAGAGCCCGCGGCCAAGGTGTGTGTGCCAACGCATCTACCCCCAACGGGGGAAGATCCCGAGGGCTGAGGGAGAACCACCTCCTGCAGTGCGTGTTCTCCCTGGACGCGAAGAGGTCCACCTGCGCCGTCCGGAACCTCTGCCAGATCAGTCTGACAATGTCAGGATGTAACCGCCACTCGTCTCGGCGGGTCCGCCTCGAGACATGAGGTCCGCCCCAAAGTTCTGGGCGCCCGCGATATGCAGGGCTCTCAGATTGAGGAGATATTGATGAGCCCAAAGCCAGAGCTCGACTATTTTCCAATATTCGGGGTCTGGCGACACCGAAGGGGGAACGAGGAGCACCCTGAGCTTGTGTCGCCTGGGCTCCAACCGTCGGCGAGCAAACCACCGCTGGAGTCTGCGCATAAAAAGCAGACCCAGGGGGACCACGGGGTGGGCAGCTGCCATCAGCCCTAACAGGCACATGGTGGACAGTGCGGTCACGTTTCTGTGAACGCGAAAACGGGAGAGCGCTGACAGGATGGCGTCTCGCCGAGGAGGCGAAAGCATCGCAGTCATGGTGGCTGAGTCTAGGCAAAGCCCCAAGTAGACTGTCTGCCGGCTGGGGAGCGGGGAGCTCTTCTCCCAGTTGATGGCAAAACCCAGGAAAGAGAGATGGTTTATCACCAACATGGTGTCCCTTCTCGAGGTCTCTTCTGAGTTGCTCAGAATAAGCAGGTTGTCTAGGTAGAAGAGAATCCTCTTTCCCTGACGCCTGAGCGGTTCCAACGCCGTCTCCACACACTTCGAGAAGGTGCGCGGAGCCAGGGAGTAGCCGAACGGCAGACACTGGTACTCGTACGCCATCCCCATAAAGGCAAAGCGGAGAAACTTCCTGTGCGCCTGCCGAACAGGGAGGTGGAAGTAAGCATCCTTGAGATCCAGGGATGTGAACCAATCGCCCTCTCTCACACACCGTAACAACGCTCCGACAGTGAGCATTCTGAACTTCCTTGTGGCAACGAATCTGTTGAACACGCGAAGATCCAGAATAGGTCTCATTCCGCCTGACTTCTTGGAAAACCAGGGAGTAGCGGGAATAAAAACCCTAGGTGAGACTCGTGGGGGGGAACGACAGTGATGGCTCCCTTCACCAAGAGACGTGCCACCTCTGCTGCCAGAGCCGTGCTCGCAGCCGGGTCCCGTAGCGTGGTCTCCACCAACCCCATAAAGGGTGGGGGACTGTATGGGATGGCCCCATCTCAGCGTGGTGTCCAACCACGATGGCAGAACGCACCGCTCTTGCCAACACGCATAGCGGTCAGAGAGAGGGCGAGCCGACAGCTGAGGAAGACCGTCCAGGAATAACCCGTATTCCTCGGCCCCTACCGCCTCCACACTGCGTGTGAACCAAGGGGGGCTTCCCATGAAAGGGAGGAGGCTCAGCGAGCGTAGGAGACGTACCAGAACCAGCCGCTGTAAAAACAACGAGCTGTCTAGAAGTCGCGCTCGTGCCCGCTGAACAGGGAGCGAGCCATCCGGCCGCCGCACCTGTGCGCATGCGCTGTCCGCAGGCTGTAGCCACAGCGCGCGGACCCGTCTCCTCACCTCCCACAAACTGTTGAAGGGAGGTAGAGGGGATAATGTGGGGAACCAGGAGACCGGTACAAGCGGCCGTATCCACGGGCTCGTGCAACGAGTCTCTGATCCGTCCACGAGGCTCCAAGGGACGCCGCTTCTTAGAAGCAGGAGAACCAGAGGCCATGTGAACACGCCGTCCGACCGCCACCCTACAGCCACCGGGCTGAGGGGGGGAAAGAGGCAATATGGAGGAACGCACCACGTAGTAGGGCGCAGTAGGACGCAGGTGGCCTAAGGAATATCGCTCTTTAGGTACCATGTACTGCCGTTCGGCCGAACGGTCTTTACTTTTTCTTTATTGTTTGGGAAGGAAGAAGTAGGAGCAAGCTTCTGGAACTTCCCGGTCCGTGGCGCTGCTCTACCCATCTGCGGCGGCGGCTGTTGCTGCGGCACCGGGGCTCGGAGGAGGTCCCCTGGAACGCTGGGACCGGCCTGGACCACGCTTCCTCCCGGCCTGCTGGTGGGACCGGGAACGATTCTCACGGACAGACTGCTGGTGCGCGAGAACCTCGGAGAACGGGGGACCAAATAGGCCATCCAGCGCTAATGGACCCTGGACCAGGCTGGCCTGCTCCCGTTCCGGCACCGCAGTGTGGGAGAGCCATATGACCCTCTGTATCATGGTTGCCCACGCCATATGCCGGCCGGCCGAAACGGCTATCGGCTGGCATAGCTGGAGGATGGCGCTGGAAAAGCGGGAAACCGCCAGCCATCTCGCGGCTTCCTCCGGGCCGTAGGCCTCCCTGTCAGCCGACAAGGAGACCATGGCGGAGGAGAGCAGGGCGATGTTGTTGACCGCCGCCGCGGATTGAGAGGCACAAACGAACACCCTGTCCGTTAGGCCGACAATCTGCTTCTGGAGGCGGTCGGGGGGCAGCGGCTTTTCGTTAGGGCGCCGTCCGGCGCCCGGACAAAGAAGCGCTGCCAGGGGAGGCTGAGTATCGGCCCACCCCTCCACGTTGGTGAAATCCGTGTAAGATTTCACCGGGGCCTTCAGGGTCAAAGGGTTCCCACCGGCAGCAGTGAACAAGTGCTGCACAGGCGGAAACAAGGGGCACTGGGTAACCCGTCGGGAAGAAGATGGGGTGCGAAAGCACTCGCCCTGCATATCGTCAGATACGGGGGCGAGAGGCGGGGCCGGCATGGGAATCCCTTTGATGGCCGCCGCCTCACCCATGATCTCCCCGAAGAGATCGGCCATCCGGCGCAGTCTCTCACGTTGCACTGCGGTGGCGGTTGAAAACAGGGAGCGGGAAAAACCGGATGCCGAGTCGCCGAAGACGTCGTCCATGGAGGCGTCGTCGTCGGCGTCGATGACGCCATCGTCATAGTCAGGGCTGGCCCTGAACAGGTCGATGGCGTCAGCCAGGTCCACTGCAGGGGAGAAGAAGAGATGCCTGGAGAGGATCCCCTCTTCAGGCAGCTCCCGGCAGGCGACACAGGAGACGGAGGGCGCCATAGCAGCCGCGACGTGGTCGGCGCCGAGGCACCGAAAACACGCCACGTGCCCGTCACCCGGTGCCAGGGAGGCGGGAAAGGAGGCGCATAGGAGTCCTGAGAAGGACCTAGCCCCAGGAGCGCTCTCAGGTGGCCCTGAAAAGGGCCGTTTGTCCACGGCCTCGCCCGAGCCGCTGCCACCGGCTTGGGAGATCCGTTTTTCTGCTGAAGTCATCTTCTTCTAGTAGTGTTCATGAACTCATTGTGGAACTACCACAACCCCTTTTTTTTAAAGAAAAACCTTTTAACTTTTAAAAAATATATATATGGTAAAAACAAATGCCTTAAATATGGATGCAATATATGCACTGACTACTTTTGCCTTTTAAAAAAAATATTAAAAGGTTTCTCTTGAAAATAAAGGGTTGTGGGAACTCCAAAATGAGTTCATGAACAAATTAGAAGTTCTTTGGTGTTGATATCTATAAAAACAAGTGAGCTATTACAAAACAATGGATTTAAATATCAATCAACTACACACTGATTAGTGCAATATATGCACTAACTACTTCTGCCTTTGAAAAAACATTTAAAGGGTTTTCCTTGAAAGAAAAAGGGTGTGGGAACTGCACAACAAGTTTATGAACACATCAGAAGTGGTTTGGTGTTGATATCTAAAAAAACAATCTATTACAAAATACAAGCCTTGAATATGAATTGGCCTAACTATACGCAATGATTAAGTAGGCTCCCAGATAGCAGAAAATGTTATTTCAACGTGGAATTTTGATTGAAATGGTTGATTTATGGTTATGGTTGAAAATGTGATGGTGAACCAACCACTGAAGAATTGAAAGTTGAAAAAATGTCATTGAATCAACATTGTATTATGGTGGGATTTAATGGTTGAATTGCAAACATTAGATCAATGTTTAATCAATGTTGTCAAACCGATTAGGCGGGACGCAGGAGGAGTGGCGGGAACTGCTAGGTGAGACCATTAAGATGAGGGGTTTCATATATTTTTAATTATTATATCTTTATTATTATATATTTTTTATTGAACACAATGCTGTGGACAATTGATTGTGATGTTTTTTTTAACATGTATCTTAGGTTATGTGTGTAACCTTTAAGAGAACAAATAAAAATAAGAAACCAAAAACATATCTCGCCACTTGTTTGGAACAGTCCTTATCCGTTTCTAGCTGCTACCGTTACCGTTGTTACAGAACTCCAGTGCCATTTTGAGTGAATGCTTTCCTCATACCAACTCCTGCTCGAGGTAAGTTTTAACTGAATTATTTAAAAAAAAAAAACATGCTGTTTGTTTGGGCACTTTGTCGTTAAATGGAAACGTTAACACTCAGTAAGGGAATGACCATGATTGGTTTATGTGAATATAGCTAGTTAGCAGCTAACGCTAGCTACTATTTATACAGTTGCTGTGGTGACAACAAGTCAACGATATTGTTGCAAAAGTGCCAGCAGAGTGTAAAACTCGCGAGGAGGGGAACATTCCGTATCGTTTCAAAATTCACAATTCACATCGTCAAATCCCGCCGGCGGGCAAGTTTTTGTTACACCAGCCCTTCCCCCCAACATGCTTGGTCAATTTTCGGCAACATACAGTTGAGTGTTATAGTCATGTCATACACCGTTTGAAAGCTTAGAATCTCCAGAATGTCATCCAATGTCAACCATACGGCGGAATAAATATGTTTAGCGAATATAGATCAAAAATATCCTAGTATCTTTGGTCAAAATAGCCCCCCTCAACCACCTCCTCCCTTGGTGCATTCTAACTTTATCGTCGTTGTGGATATCCTTAGCAATGCGTTGATACTTCATGTTGGGTCTTGAAAGTTCATAAGAGTCCGCCGAAATCGAATATCAATATTATTATTATTTAGTCTAATTACATTGTGTATATGCACAAGCCATCTTATACAAAGCAGCCGAAAAATAGAAAACCGAAACGCTGCAATGTTTTTTTGTAGAAAACTGCGATTCAGGGTTTGAATTCCGCTATTGTCGTCTGATTCATGGAATCCACTGTGTTCGCCAGGGTCTCACGGTTACATAGAGCCCTCACACATGTCTGTAAGACCAATACTTCCTTGTTTACAAGCATTACAAGCCAATGAGGCGATCACTATCAAAACGGGGCATGTATACTTTGATTGACAGCTACACCAGCAGACAGCAAGGGTCGGGGACGGGCTCACGTGTGGTGGAGAAACCAAATGCGCAAGGGGTGTGCGTAAACTAGCAGGCTCTTCCAGGCCCCCAGGACAGGCATATACTTCCGCAATCCACCCGTGCTCAGAGGCCAAGCCTGGTATTGCAGCTGTTTAGCTGGGAGTGGACGGGGGTCCGTCATTTCATGCGGCCCAGAAGTAGATATCGCCGTCCACTCCAATACAATTGGGGAACAGGATTGTGTCTCCGCAAGAAATGTCTGGATATCAATCAAAGGCTCATAATTATATTTCTACCCTGTTCTAAAAAAATTTAAGTTTTTTCTTTTCAAAACGCCTCCTCAAGCGTTTTATTAGCAGTTTACGTTGGGTACGCAGCTGAAAGGAGCCGTACTGAAACAAACGGCTCCTTGCTATGATCCTATTTTGAAGTGCACGGCTCCATTAACTTCCGAATTAAATTAAATTCCGAATTAACTTCCATTAACTCCATTAACTTCCAAAGTCTGAGATTTGTCCTTTACTTGACATGAATGGCGTTGAACACGGATATATAACACACATATCATTGAAATAGCTGGAACAGGCACGCACGTATTGATTACCTGAATGATTATGGGAGACCTACGTCATTTTCATAATATTGTAAATTGTCTGATATTAACATTTCAGTTGCGTTGGTAGGTATTTCATTTTCATTTGCTTGTTTAGCTATGTATGACAGGGTTATGGTTAGCTATGTATGACAGTTGACAATGTTGGTGTATTACAATTCAATATTTGGGTAGGCTACTCCAACTTCGTTGCTGGTCGATATGTAAACATTTACTTTTATATAAATTATTGATTGCATTCTTCGTAAAATAGTTACTTGGAAGGAATCTGTTTCTTGAGCAATAACATTGAACTGAATTTTTTAGGCCTACATACGTTTACTATGTTACTATGGTATTATATGGAGCAATCTTACATATTTATGAAGTTTCCAGATCAATAAAGTTCTATCTCTTTTTATTTGAACTGCCTGTATGTCCTCTTGATTATAGTATTACAGTGTGTACCTTGGTTATCAGTAGGGTTGCCAACCGTCCCGTAAAATACGGAATCGTCCCTTATTTGGCAATTAAATGTTGCGTCCCGTATTGAACCAATACGGGACGCAATTTGTTCCGTATTTCCATAAATGTCCAATACACATGTCTGTCATCACACACACAAATACTAAATCTAACAATAATGATCAAAACAAAACACAGGGAATACTACGGTCAGCAAAATTGTCGCGGCGGGATCTACGCAAGACCCGCTCCGGTCATCTGTGTGTCTGCGCATGCGTGTGGTGGTCACGGTTGCCTAGCGACAGACACCACACACCGGCGCTGCTCACAAAACCTGCGCCTTTTAAAAATGTCCGCTACACCCGATACTCCACCACGTCCTCAAAAGCGTAAACGCTTGCAGAAGTACGGACGTGAGTGGGAAGACGCACATCCTTGGCTGGACAGCGTCAGTGGAGATGTTTACAAGGCAAGTTGTAAAATATGTCGGCGAGTGTTTTCAGTGGCGCACGGTGGGCTGTCTGACATCAGACAGCATGCAACAGGACAGCATGCAACCTTCTTCTCTGCAATAATATCCTCTCTCTCTTTGAGGAAGTTGTAAAGAAGCTGGAGAGTGATGAAACCACCTGTGTTGAGTTATATTCCATCATGGAAAACTTCAAGCAAAAGCTCACACAGAGACGAGATTAACAGTTCTATGGCTACTTAACTAAATTGAAGCTGCAGCGTCTCCGTCCACTTGATGCTGACATGGCAAGGGCAGATTTTACTGCATTCCTCAACACAGCACTCTCATATGTTGAGAAATGGTTCAACTTTTCTGAAGACTACTGGTTGTTCTCACTGCAACCTCTCTCTCTGCACCATGGCACCATGACCTTTACTGACATTGAGAGGGTGACCACCAAGCTCAACCTCATCCATAAAGTCAACATGGATGAACTTTATGATGAATGCTCCACAGCAAAACCCATTCTGAAGAGGCTCAAAGAAGATGCTGAAGATGAATGGAAGTCCAAAGGTGTGGCTGCCAGGTGGGTGGCTCTCTTTGAAGTAGCTGACCTGCCAAACATGCTGTCTATCACCAGACACAGCATCCCAGCATCCACTGGATATGTGGAAAGGATCTTCTCCAGAATGGCCAACAAATGGAGTGACTGCAGGAACAGGTGCTCCACAGAGCTCATGAGAAGTGAGCTCCTGATCACTCTCAACTTTGAGCAGTCCTGTTCAGAGTTTTACAACAGCGCTTTGAAAGACAAAGAGTTACTCAGTGCTGCAAGGAGTAACAAGAAGTACACCTGGAAAAAGAAGTAACAGTTTTGAGGGGAGGAGTAATGTTGAGGGAAGGAGTAATGTTTTGCACTTTCTTTTTTTACATAAGTTTATAAGTGTTTTTGTTGTTTATTTGTACTGGTTTTTTTTGTAAAATTTTTCAAAGAGAGTCCCTATAGTTATGCACTTAAAAAGTAACATGAAGTTGTCCGTTTATTTAGTTTATATTTTAAAAGTTCATTGCTGCACACGCCACACAAAGAGATTTCATTCAAGATTTAATTGACTGCACTTTATAAGAGAATGTTATGTGGTAATAAAGCATTTCAAGATTTAAGTATGACTAATTCCTTTCTTGATCAACCCTTTACTAAAAACACCAGCACAAAATAAAACATACCACTGCTGCGGGCGCCCCGCCCCACAGGAGTCGGGCCCGTGGTGGGCGTCCCGTATTTTAATTTCTGAAAGTTGGCAACCCTAGTTATCAGCTATCATAGAATGGTGTCCAAATGGCTGCATGTGTAAGAAATAGGATTTGAACCAAGTGTTACAATAAAAAAAAGCTTTTATTAAAAGACCCCCCACCCCAAATTTGAACAAAACACATTTTTTGGCTGTTTGGCTGGGGCAGAAGAGTGGAAGGGGAAACAAAGACAGGTAGCCTAAGAAGTAAGGAAAGGAATGAGAGGAAGAACAGTGAAATGAATGAACAGTGTGATAAACGCAAATGATTACCAAATGATTACCAAAAAGGTTATAATTACTGATTTATCAAATACGCAGAGAAGAGCATCATTGAATAAAGATTAAGGACCTGGATTATATCTTACAGTATTGAAAACTGTTGAAATTACAATTCAGAGTGGAGAAGGCTGAAGGCATTGGGCCTAAAAGTGTCAGTTTCACCCACTCTGGATTATCGCTTCAAGAGACTGTGAAATGCTTTTTAAAAAAATGTCATTTCCCCTATTGGTGAAATGAACCTTGTCTTTTAGGTATAAACCACAGCAGTTAAACCTTATTCCAGGATGCTCTACGCTGTTGCCTCCTAGCTCTACACTAACAAATGCGTTCATCACACTGTTCACCCATTTCCTAGCGTGATTTAGCTTCCCCGGATGGTCAGCCCTCCACCAGCGTCTCTCTAAGTTTTATAACAAATAATTCAATACGTGAAGATTTGGTGATAGAGGTAAAGCATCTTCTTTTAAATATTATAAGCCTTGGTTTAGTTATTCAGTTCTGTTGGATTCCAGCCCACCATGGAATATATGGCAATGAAATTGCTGATAAATTAGCTAAAAGATACTAACCTAATTAGAAGAATTTAACCTTAAGTATATATATTTTTTATTTTTATTTATTCATTTCTTTTGTTCGTTTGTTTTATTTTGTTTATTTTGTTTCGTTAGTTTGGTTTTTTCTTTGAATTTATTTGTATGATTTAAAGTATGATTTGCCAACGTCCTTGTCCTTGTCAACGTCCTTGTCACAAACTCCTGTGTAGTAGTCCAGTAGGTCGCGGTATATGGGGAAAAACTGATCCGCCACTAAACTAGAAGAAGAAGAAGATCTCTGCATCCGGTACGTCACGGACTAGGTCACGTGTCCTGGCCACATACCGCGGAAGCAAATCGCTCCTGTATGTTACCATGCTCCACTGAGCAGTTTGCATAGGAATGAATGGGCGGCCATTTTCCAGTCCGTGGTCCATCCTTTATTATGTCCATGGGCTCTTCCCCAGAGTGCGAGTGTGAAGCAAGTGGTTGAATTGCGCGCTCGTGTGGTTTTATTTTTATTTACTTTTGTGAAGTTACTTCTGTCCCCTCATAATTTAACTAGTTATCTATTATTATTTATTATAATTAATAATAAGGAGGTCACAGCAGCATTATTTTATCTTGACTTTGGCTTGATATAAAATGGACTGATTTTTTTTACTGTTTATTTTTATTCAGGCAAAATCCACTGTATATGGACTCGGACTCTGATGAGCCATCTGGTGAACCGAAGAAACCACGTCTTTCACGCCCGCCTGATGTGAGAGTTCCAGCAGCATGGTCCTCACAACTGGCAAGAAATGGTAAGTCACATGTATTGTATGCCCCTTTTGCAGATATGTTTGCAGGTGCCAGTGCAGCAAAACAAACGGCACGTGAGCAATTTCACCATGGTAAGCTCTCAAATAATGGCCAGTAGTCACATAAGCCTCTGTATGTCTTTTGTAAAATAATTTCATTCACTGACTTTTACATTTCTTATTATGCGATTCAGAAACGATGGCAGCATCCGCCAGCGGCGCTGGGCCGTACCACCAGCTGCAGGTCCCACAGAGAGAGGGTATGATGCCATACTTCCAGCAACACTTTTAGTACAGCCGTGGACACAGAACTCCACAATGAAACTGACGCATTAGCATGACATAAAATTCATTTTTTTTGATGCTTCCAAATATATAAATTAATATCTTTGTTTTTGCAGGTACCAGTATATCACCATATGGTTCCGTGCACACCCCATTTCGTGCCCCACAATATGCACAAAACGGTAATGGTTATTTGGTCTTGTTGTAATACCACCGGAACGGATTTCTGTGTAGGTCTTTATAGTACAGAAATGCATTAAATTAAAGGTCCCATGACATGAAAATCTCAATTTATGAGGTTTTCTAACATAAATATGAGTTCCCCTAGCCTGCCTATGGTCCCCCAGTTGCTAAAACTTGCGTTTGGTGTAAAACGAGCACTAGCTGTTCTGCTCGCCTTTGAAAAAACGGAGGCTCAAGCGCGCTGATTTGGAAATCTGTGCTCATGACGTCATGAGGAATCTCAGCTCCTCCCCTTACTCTGCCTGGCCCGCCCAGAGACGTTGGCCCGCCAATGAGACTCGACCGTGCGAGCGCCACATGTGTGTGTGTGTGTGTGTGTGTGTGTGTGTGTGTGTGTGTGTGTGTGTGTGTGTGTGTGAATACACACACTGTAACGCAAGTGTTTCTTGTCGGTTCTTTGACGTGTCTTGTATTTCCACAACGAGACTGTCGTGGGGGTTATCTAAGCCATGGTTGAGAAGGAATTGGGGGAAAGGAACTTTGGTTTGACTCGCTGAAGTACATGAACTGCGACATGCCGCCGGTTGCCGCGAGGCACCATCGCCCGGCAGTGGGCAGCCGGCCGCAGGCAGCGCGCGGTTCAGTCGACTTCAGGTTGATGTGAAAGTGGAAGAACCAGAGACGTCGCAGAACCCGACAAAGTCGTTTGTGATTCATAATATCGTCTGGAGGCGCACACAATATGTTATATGATATAGATATCTATGTATTATATGATATTATTTAGATATAGAGCTCCAGGACTGTAACGCAAGTGACTCGAGACACGAGACTCGTATTGGGGGTTATCTCAGCCAAGGTTGAGAATGAATTGGGGGGAAGGAACTTTGGCTTTGACTCCCTCAAGAACATGAACCACGACAAGGAGGAGAAAGGGATCTTTGCCGGGCAGCGCTTATGCACCTCCGCCTCCGGCGGTGGTCCCTCAGCGGGGCTCAAGCGGGAGACATTCGCCGCCAACAATCCCTTTCTCCTCCATGTCGTGGTTCATGTTCTTGAGGGAGTCAAAGCCAAAGTTCCTTCCCCCAATTCATTCTCAACCTTGGCTGAGATAACCCCCAATACGAGTCTCGTGTCTCGAGTCACTTGCGTTACAGTCCTGGAGCTCTATATCTAAATAATATCATATACATAGATATCTATATCATATAACATATTGTGTGCGCCTCCAGACGATATTATGAATCACAAACGACTTTGTCGGGTTCTGCGACGTCTCTGGTTCTTCCACTTTCACATCAACCTGAAGTCGACTGAACCGCGCGCTGCCTGCTGCCGGCTGCCCGCTGCCGGGCGATGGTGCCTCGCGGCAACCGGCGGCATGTCGCAGTTCATGTACTTCAGCGAGTCAATTCAAAGTTCCTTTCCCCCAATTCCTTCTCAACCATGGCTCAGATAACCCCCACGACAGTCTCGTTGTGGAAATACAAGACAGTAGAACCGACAAGAAACACTTGTGTTACAGTGTGTGTATTCACATTGATGTGGACGTTGAAGAACCAGGAACGTCGGAGAACCCAACGCGGTCGTTTGAGATTCATAATATCGGCTCACACAGCTTTTGGCCGTGATAATATATATTATATGATATAGATATCTGTGTAGGCTATATGATAATATTTAGATATAGAGCTCCAGGACTCCCGTGTGTTCTAGAATATTTACAGAACACAGCTAAAGGCTGTGTGCGGCTCGCCATTGCGATACATCCACTGTAAACAGAGCGCATGGTGGCTGCAAGCTGCTCAGGGCCACACCCCCACCCTCCTCCTTGACACGCCCACCGAAACAGCGCATTTGGGGGAAGCTCAATGTGCGACTGGCTCGGAGTGGCTGTAACTCTGCACCACGGCTGAATTTAGGGAACGTCTTTGAATACTGTGTTAGTTGCCCACTAATACCTATATTAAAGAATACATAAAATAGCATGTCATGGGACCTTTAACATACTGTAAATTACTTGTATTTATAGATGTGACCATGCAAGGTGACAACGGGCAGCTTTTGAAAGGCAAGTCTATTAGAAAATGTTGTGCTATGTAACCACAGAAGTATTTTGCACGTTTTTATCTCATGACAATTTGTTTGACAATTTGTTTTTGCCCTCCAAAAGATGACAAAAATGCTTGCCGAAGTGCTGGTGGTTGTCAATGAACTGTCAAGGGATGTGCAGTTCATCAAGGGTGAATTGGCAGAGGCTAGAATGCCCCCATCTTGTGGCCCAGGGCCAGCCACAAGCCAAGAGATGTTCCCCATCCAGCTGCCGATCACCAACGAAGAAGACTTCAATGAGGCCGAAACGTTGTTGGGAACTGAGCCAGTCCGACAAAAGATGGTAATTTGTTTGATAAACTGAGCTGCATAATGAGACATTCTCCATATTAGGCGGGGCCTTACCGGGCTTTACTGGGCCTTACCGCGCACCCCACCTCCCCCCCCCTTAATCCAACAAAAACAACTTTTTTTGAAAGGTCTGACCATGCTGAACATTGATCAGAATGGTAAGTAAGGGATAATGTAAAGAACGCCAGTCATTATCGGGATTTGCCTTGTGAATCAAGTAGAAAGACTTAACATTTTGGTCTCTACTATTTAGGGAAAGCCAATATACCTCTCAAACCATACATTTTCTGAAAGCTTGTGTCCTCTAGAAGTAATTAAACATGCAAAGACAGATGTCACACCTGCCCCTAGCTCATGGAGAGTCATGTTCCTGTAATGCATTTCCAATGTATTCCAATGAAACATGTAGTGCAACCCAACATTTTCACTGTTAACATTTTTTATCCATGTTCCGCATGGTCGGACCTTTAACACCGGTGTTCCAATTGAGTCACATCAACAGGCAAACTGGCATTGTATATAAATCCATTTTTCCTCTCATCTCAATAGATAGCCTGCTTGGCCTTGGTGGGAGGCACTAGCTCCACATGTATGGTAAGGAGGATTGTTGTGTTTTCTGTGGAGGTCTACCATTTGTGTAGTCTTGTTATTTCTTATTTACTTATTTAAGTTATTGATAAACGTCTGAGGCTCGGCAGCCCAATGGTGTAGTGCCTCTTTAAGAGAACAGTGTGCTGTGGGTCCATGTGACCGGTGTTCGCCCAATAAAAAGGTGGCGCAAGAGTTGTATTATTGGTACATAACTTTGACCCGGTGTGCAGCCACTTGGTAAGCTCCCTTAAATTCTTGTCTTCTTGTCTGCTTTCATGTTGTCAAATGATGTTGCTTGCTATGTTGTCTAATGATATCGCAATAGCGCTATGCTCCGGTAGATCCCAGTACGTTGCTAATAGCCAAAGTTAAAACTATATAAACATTTCAAATACATAAATCCATTTGGACTTGTGACGTCGCTGTCCCATCCGTGTCCATCCATGTTTGTATTTATTTCGTTTTATGAACGTCGATTAAATGAATCGCAGGGACCGGCATTTGTGCTGTACTTCCTGGTTTGCCGCGGGGCATTCTGGGAGCTGTAGTTTCCTATTGCGGAGATTTGATTAGGATTTGAATATGGCGCATAAGTGACATTTGAAACGTGTACATTAATGATTATGAATTATTATTATTATATATTTGTATTTTGATGAATGCAGGTGATGTTTGTGTAATGCACATGTGAAGTGAAACATTGCATTCCTTATTTTCCAGATTTATTACCTGCTTTCCCTTTGTTGAAAAATAAACAAACAAAAGTGGAATACCGAGTAATATTCTTTGTACACCGGGTTACCCCTTCCGTGGGGAGAAAACGGAACACTATGTCTATGAACGGAACACTAAGAGCTATGTCGAAATAAAACTGTACGCCGACGGTGCAGAGGAGAAATGTGCCGAGGTTGAGTACACTGACGTGAAGGAGTTGCCGGAGGAAGACTGTCAAGTCCTGAGAGAGAGCCTGGAGGAGAGGATCAGCATGCTCGAGCGGAAGGTGCTTGAATTGGAATCCATTGTCTCTGAAGCCAAGACAACAGTGTACAAGCCGCAGCTATACAACCTGGGAAACAGACTGCATGACTGGGTGCAGAGCTGGAAAAAGTTGAAGCGGACTGAAGAGCTTGACGGGGGAGAAGAGGCGGCGCCTGCGGTTCCGAACTTCCCACACGCACCACCACAATGCATCCCTGGCATGAATCCCGGGGTGTACGGCTTCAGACCACAGATCAGTCTTGAAAGAACACGCCTGCCCACGTTCTCAGGAGACATGACCGACTACTACCGGTGGAAGGCTGAGTGGGAAGAGCTGGAACAGCTGGGAAACCCACAGAGGACGGCTGGGGTTACAAGGTTCCATCTCCTAGCAAGTCTCAGCGACAGAGTGAAAAAAGACCTGGTTCTGTCCAGCTGTGCGTCGGCGGATGAAATGTTCAGGCGCCTCGACAACCGCTTCGGGAACAAGGCGAAAATCGTCCTGAGGATATCCGAGGAGGTTCAGGCCCTACTCCCCGTAAAAGGAAACGACCCCAGGAAAGCAATTGAACTGATCCAAACTGTGGAGCGGGCCCTTAGCAACCTTATGATCCTGGGAGAAGAGGATGTTATAAAGAACCGTTGGGTAGCACAGTCCCTTGAAAGCAAGCTCCCAAGCTCTCTGAAGGAGAAATGGATTGAACACAAGTTTGAGGCTGCGAATGGTTTTGCTCCATCTAACCACTTCGACTGCTTATTGCGCTTCCTGGAGAAACAGGAGGCAATCCTGGAGGAGCTGGATCTGCTGGAGGCAAGTCCTGGAGAGTGGAGCCCCTCAGTGAGAGGCCCGGCAGACAAGCAAGAAAGAGGAGCCAAGAAAGCGTTCTCCAAAGCCACCTCAGGCCAAAGAGGGTCTCAGTCAACGGGCTCATGCTTGGGCTCATGCACTGCCTGTGCCGATGAGACACACGCTGGCAGGCTGTTTGCCTGCAAAGCCTTCAGGGAGATGGATCTCCAGAGGAGAAAGGCCCATCTAAAGACCCATGGGGGATGCAATCTGTGCCTGTGCTTCCACCTAAAGGATGGCCGTTGCAACCCAAAGTTTCTCTGCAGTAAAATGGACTGCCGCAGAGAAGAGTCTCACCATTATCTGCTCTGCCCCAAGTTCATCGCTCAAGGAAAAGACACTGGTAGCGAGGAGCAAGGTACCAAGAGGGTGGAACGAAAAGGCCTCGGGATGACCAGCCAGCAGGTAGAGCTCCTGGCGAAAGTCACTCCGGAACTGAGAGCAGAATTCAGGAAGGCATTTTCCAACAAAGTCTCAACAACGATCTGCACTGCTGGAGGTGGACTGAAAGAATACCCGGTGGTAATGATGTTGCTGGACGTAACCACTAACTCAGGCCAGCTAATCGGTGCTCTTATTGACCTGGCCTCTGACACCAACTATATAACAAACAACGCTGCCCAACGCCTTGGACTGATTGGTGAGAGCATTAAGTTAATCGTCCATGGAGTAGGAGGGATGAGAAAGACTGTCACAACCAAGAGATACTCCCTGCGTCTAAGAGTGAAGACCACCAAGGGGACGGTAACGGAACACAAACTGCTCTGCTATGGCCTGGAGAGTATCGCGGAGATAAGTCAGCCTGTCACTCCGCAGCAACTGCAAAAGATCTTTCCCGACGTCGCTGCAGAAGAACTGGTCCGTCCTGAGAACATAGATCTTTTGATCAGCCACAGGGAAGGTCACCTAGTTCCACAGCCGTTCAAGATGGAGGGAGATCTAGTTCTCTGGGACGGCCCACTGGGCAAAACTGTTGGCGGTACTCACCCTGATCTCTTCGAGATGGTCGACCTAACGCTGCACCAGTCCGAAACCCACTTTGCAAGGTCTATGAGAACATCCTCAAGGGTGTACAAGGAGGTCCTTGTGGACACCATAGACCTGAGTGACGAGGACCCAACGAGGATGGAAAAAGTGACACTCAGCAGCACCACTGCCACGAATAAAGAGGTGTTTGAGTGGTTCAAGTGGGACAGTATTGGAGCAGCATGTGACCCGAAATGCGGGAGCTGCAAGTGCAGCAAGTGTCCCCCGGGAGGCAAAGAGATGACCCTTGGAGAAGAAAGGGAGTTAGAGAAAATAAAGGACTGCCTCTCTTATGTGCTAGTAGACAAGCACAGTGACGCCCCACACTGGGATGCGGCCTACCCATGGAAGGCCGACCCAGCGATTCTGCCAGATAACCGCCGAGCAGCGGAAGCAACCTTCCGGAACACCGAGGCTCGACTGGCAAGAGAACCTGTATGGAAAGCGGCATATGTAGAGCAGATCCGCAAGATGGTATCAAGAGGAGCAGCCATCAAGTTCACAAAGAAAGAGATTGAGGGCTGGAACGGGCCGATCTGGTACATCAGCCATCTGGTCGCCCCGAATCCTCATTCTAGCTCAACGCCAGTGAGGATAGTCTGGAACAGTAGCCAGGAGTTTAAAGGGATGAGCCTGAACAACCTTCTGCACAAAGGCCCTGATGTCCTCAACCAAATCCGAGGCGTCCTCCTGAGATTCAGGAGCAGATTGTACGCTGCTCTTGGTGATGTTAAATTTTTTTATAATTCAGTGTGGCTGAAGGACGAGGAGGTACACCTCCATCGATTCCTCTGGAGGGATAACCCCGATGATGAAATCGGTGTGTTTGCCGTCGTCAGGGTCAACATCGGCGACAAGCCTGCCGGATGCATCGCTCAGGTTGCCATGAGAGAGACGGCAAACCTGCCCCAGTTTGCATCCATGGTTGCAGAACGCCGGATCCTGACAGAGGACTGCTACGTGGACGACATATTGACGTCACATAATGACCTCCAAACCCTGATTAAAATGACCAAAGGAGTGGAGGAGATCCTAAAAGCCGGACCAGTGGACAGCTGGAGGTGGGTCGTAGGAAAAGACAATATCGCCGACCCCATCACAAGGGGAGCATCCCCTGAGGAGCTTGCCGAGGGATCAGTCTGGCAGGAAGGCCCTGGTTTTTTGAAGCCGCCTGAATCAGATTGGCCGGTGAAAACCGCCGGAGACATCAACCCCTCTGTCACTGAAGAGATCGGGGAACTTCGGAGGAAGGCGTTCTCGGCCCTTGTCACAGCAGGAGCCCAGCCCAGGAAATGGTCGGGCCCGACCAGCGTTGCGCTTGTGCGCCTTGTGGACCCCCGAAGATTCAGTTCACTGACACGGTTGTGCGGGACCATCGCCTGGATAAGACGAGCAGTGGAAATCTGGCTGGGTGGCAACAGCCAGGCCCCAGTTGAGTCAAAGTGGGAGGCAAGACCATGCCTGTCTGCGGAAGAAAGATCAACAGCTTTCAAAGATGTAGCTCTCGAAGCTCAAGACGGTGTCAAGTTCCGCGACACAACCCAGAACCCCTCTCATTCTGCACACCGCCCAATCCCCTTGTCACACACCTACCCTACCCAACCCTACCTCGCCCAAACCCCAGTCACCACCCGTACCCCTTGTTGGCTGGTTGGTGCAAGCCTAGCGCTGCCACCATGCCCATCACATTGCTCACTCATGAAGAGGTAAGAGCATGCACATCCCCAGGCAGTGCACCACACAACTGCCAAAGGGATGTGATTGACTTGGACAGTGGACACTTCCACTTCCACATGGACAAAGCTAAGGGTTACAAAAGATTCCCACACAAAAAGTGTGTCACTGAGGGGTCTTTTCATTGATTTTGGTAAGTTGCCTGGATCATAAGATCAGCAACTTAAGTGGGAGGTGTTGTGTTTTCTGTGGAGGTCTACCATTTGTGTAGTCTTGTTATTTCTTATTTACTTATTTAAGTTATTGATAAACGTCTGAGGCTCGGCAGCCCAATGGTGTAGTGCCTCTTTAAGAGAACAGTGTGCTGTGGGTCCATGTGACCGGTGTTCGCCCAATAAAAAGGTGGCGCAAGAGTTGTATTATTGGTACATAACTTTGACCCGGTGTGCAGCCACTTGGTAAGCTCCCTTAAATTCTTGTCTTCTTGTCTGCTTTCATGTTGTCAAATGATGTTGCTTGCTATGTTGTCTAATGATATCGCAATAGCGCTATGCTCCGGTAGATCCCAGTACGTTGCTAATAGCCAAAGTTAAAACTATATAAACATTTCAAATACATAAATCCATTTGGACTTGTGACGTCGCTGTCCCATCCGTGTCCATCCATGTTTGTATTTATTTCGTTTTATGAACGTCGATTAAATGAATCGCAGGGACCGGCATTTGTGCTGTACTTCCTGGTTTGCCGCGGGGCATTCTGGGAGCTGTAGTTTCCTATTGCAGAGATTTGATTAGGATTTGAATATGGCGCATAAGTGACATTTGAAACGTGTACATTAATGATTATGAATTATTATTATTATATATTTGTATTTTGATGAATGCAGGTGATGTTTGTGTAATGCACATGAGAAGTAAAACATTGCATTCCTTATTTTCCAGATTTATTACCTGCTTTCCCTTTGTTGAAAAATAAACAAACAAAAGTGGAATACCGAGTAATATTCTTTGTACACCGGGTTACCCCTTCCGTGGGGAGAAAACGGAACAAGGATGCTTACAACGGTTTTGACCAACGGCCTGGCCTGCAAGTTCAATTGGGCAGGAAAAACCTGCACACAAAGGGATGCCAAGCAGCCCTTCAAAGACACAGCCCTGCAAGACTGCATGTTTGGTGAGTTTATCTAAATATTCCTTGTGCTGTTTTGACACAGTAACAGTAATCTGCATTTAAGGCCAAACAAAAGCATTTTCGGTCTCTACACATCGTAAGTGTAATTGGACTGTTGACATTTCAACTGCATTAGCACTATTGCACTTTGGGTTATTATGTTTATACTGCCCGGCCACCTGAGCAAAAGGTATTGGGCCATTACTGCATGGAACATTATCTTTCAGCTGGCAACAACTTATTTAAACCCAACTGATGCAATGAGTATCTTCTCATTCGTTAAACAACCATTTTGTATTCATGTCTTTCAGTTGCTTCTCGGCAGTGTGACCGCAAACTCACACAGCAGGCCTTCAGCGACATTGTGAAAAATTGGCTACGTTACGCCCCTTGGCGTGCAGGAGGCATCAAGAAAAAGTAGATATAGGTGAATTTGATAATCCTAATATTCCTAAAAAGCTGTTGCATAAGTTGCTCTGCAAAGCTTTTCATCATGAGTGCTGACATGTTGTCTCTGCTTCTCTCCCCCACAGTGTCCTCTTCATGTGGGCTATGGCCCTTGTTGGTCTGTGATTACACATGTGATTACACTAATTCGCCTTTTCTTGTTGGTATCTTTTGTGGTGAAGGCAAGCCAAAGATTCTTTCAGTACCTTCAACAATTTGATTATTTAATTTGTTTTTTCTAATAAATGTTTTTATCACAAATCTAAATGAATCCAAAATGTGTCTGTTGTTATTGTACAGTTAGTCCTATTGTTGGCGGCATAGTCTTACTGCTAAATAGAGTGTATTTCAATGGAGGTTGATGTTGATTGTTCTGCAAGCTAAAATGGCCATCACTCATTGTAATAGTTATATATGTATTATACTCATTCATTCATATAAATTAATATTTAATATACATTTTAGATAATAGTTGAACCAATATTGATTCAGTAACATTATTTCAACATAAAATCAACTGAAATTGAAATGTAGATTCTCATTTAGATGATGGTTGATTCACCATTGATTAAGTAACATTATTTCAACGTAAAATCAACTGAAATTTTAATTTAGATTCTCATTTAGATGATGGTTGATTCACTATTGATTAAGTGACATTATTTCAACATTAAATCCACTAAAATTTAAACGTTGATTCTCATTTAGATGATGGTTGAATCACCATTGATTCAATATCGATATGGTTGTAGATCCAATGTTGATTCAACGAAAAGTAGAGGGGACACTTTCAACATCGTTTCAATGTCAGGCTTCAACGTAGTTTCAACATTTCTGCCAAACCATATTTAAACATTGATTCAACTGAATCTATGCCTTTGAAAAAAAATTAAGTTTTTTCTAAAAATCAAAGGGTTGTGGGTTTCTTTAAAACAGACAACACACTCTAGAAAATAAAGGGTTGTGGGAACTCCAGTAGTAGTATTAGTTCATGAACGCATCAGAAGTGGTTTGGTGTTGATAGGATGAATTTCCAGTGAGTTATTAAGAATTGAAAAAATAAGACGTTGCACTTTTGCGACGGCCCCTAAGCACTCCGCTGCAGGAAGTATGTTCGCGGTTTCTTTGATCTTTCGCCCGACTCGCTGATTTTGGTGAGTTGATCAAGCCTGTGAAATGTCAGTCTTAGTTTTGTGTACAAAATAATACCATCCTGGAGGAAATTGGTTGGTCAGTTTTCGTGACGCTATTACAGATACAACCCCGGAAAATAGATGAATGTCGTATCTAAAACCAATTTCACCGCGCCTGTAAATGAGCGGTTGGAGTTGCTTCATGTCATGCTGCAAATCGACTAAAGCAAACGAGAAGGCTTGAACATGATTGTAAAGCCAACCCAACAGTAGCAGTACAGTCAAATGAGAAAAGATAAACCCTATTCAGTCATACTGTATTGGTGTTCGCCGTCACAATGCTCACGGGGCATCCCTGCTGTGTAGAAAAAAATTAACAAAACTGTTCGTACAGATTTACGCATCAAGGTATTTAATCTTCCATGTGACCCCAGGGGGGCTCCGTATAACCCTGACATGTTACCATGTGGTTAATAGTTTACTGTAACAGACTGTTCTGTGGTTAGTCTGGAAAAGGAGGTGTGTCCCTCTTGAGTTGCCGTAAGGGGAAGCCCTTTGAGTGAGGCGGCGTTCACCTTCCTCAGGCAAGTGCTTACATCCTCTCCGGTAGTTACGCTACCTAACTTTGCACTTCCTTTCAAGGTGTACACCGACACCTCTAAAGACTCTGTTGGGGCAGTGCTAGCGCAGGATGAGGAGAGTTGTGAAATGTGAGAAGGTGATTGCCTACGCGAGCCAGGCCCTCACACACACACAGAAGAGATGGTCCACCTTCGACAGGGAACTATGGGCTGTGGTGTGGGCAGTGCGTGAGTTCAAACACTATGTGGGACTATCCACGTTCTGCATCTTCACTGACCATCGCCCTCTGCTGGGCCTTAGGTGCATGGCCATTGATAATGACCCTACTGGACGGAGGTGTAGGTGGGTGCTGGAGTTGGACCCGTTTGACTGGGTCATGGTCCACAAGGATGGCGCCCGCCACAAAAATGCGGACACTCTGTCCCGCCGACCCGTGTCTCCAGACTTTGTCGAGCCAGATGCTCCTACACCGTGGCCTCAGTGGAGGTGTCTGACCACTCTCCGCCTGCAGAGGGGGCACAAACAGAGCCAGTTCCTGTCTATTCACTCAGTGGTGGTGGAGCTGAATTGCGGTCAGCACAGCGTGAAGACCCTGACATTAGTGCTGCGTTGACTTGGTTGGAGCAGGGCAGGGTGCGGCGGCCTCGTAGACTCCCCGGGGGTTCCTCTGCCGGCTTGAGGAAGTTATGGACTGAGTTTCACCGTCTGTCGGTGATGGAGGGGCTGCTGTGCCGCACGGCGTTGCCTGAAACCACGGGAGAAAAGCAAATTCAGGCTGTTGTTCCTGCAGCCATGGTGCCGGAGATCCTTCAACAGTTGGGGGGCCGGCTGCTGCACACTTTTCTGCTGAACATGTGTGGGAGAAAGCCAAGCAATCCTGCTACTGGCCCTTCATGTTGAGGGACATAAGACAGTGGTGTGAGGGCTGGCCCTGACCAATTTGGCACCCTAGGCAAGATTTTTGCTGGCGCCCCCTACCCCTTTGGATCGCACAGTAAATTCGACTACCAATGTTCAGAAACTCAGAGAAGCTACAAAGCTTTGTCTTTGAGACTCTTTGATTTTAGATAGAAAATTAAACACACGAAACGTATTACAAACCAAGTAACAACCAATGAATCATAAATACAATATGGTATGCACAAAATACTGCAGACGTTAGAAATTTTAATAATTAAAGTAAAAAAAGTCTTGCAAAACAAGTGACAATGAATCACTCATACAATAAGGTATGCACAAAATACTGCAAAGAAATGCATGATGTTTACTAAAGGCATTCATAAGCAAAATAATAGATAGATTTCAGATTCAAATTATTGTAAATACAATTAAATGTAGTATGGTTTATCTAGTTTGGTTCTAACCAGAGATTAAACAAGCACTCAACTGAGGTGTAAAAAAAATAAAATAATGTATTAGGGCTGTGCAGAGGTAGACGGGACAGCCGCACCTGATGCTGTGTCACTGGGGGTGGTACTGAAATATTTTAAAGTGCATCTGAAGAGAGAAGAGAAGTATATGTGACGACTGCATGTTACATTTTAATAAAAAAACAGATGCTTGGTGTGCTATACATGAGACTAATATAGACTAATAATGAAAATGTTATGAGATTCATTGAACTTTATTGTCATTGCAATGCAATTCAGTCTAACCACAGTTCAAAAAACAGTAAAGTGCAGTGAAATGAATACATATGTATATATAGCCTATGAATGATATGTGAAAGCTAAGGTATGAAATATTAACAGTAATACACTTTAACTGCACTTAACACTGATGTAAACTTTAACAAACATAAACTGTGACGCATAAAACCAAATGCTGACAACCACCCTATTACAAAGGGGATGGACAACTAAAAGCATTTTAACTGACATACAAGCAGGAAAGACACCTGTAAAATAACACCTGAACAGGCCTAACGTTAAGTTTCCAAACGTCCCTGATGAATTTAAGCAACATTAACACACGTCGACTCAGCTATTAATTGATTATTGAACAATGTTGCTATCGTCCGAAGTAAGCTAGCAAGCTAACACTCTGCTCCAACAACGGTAACTACGATGCATTAAACTATTAATTTCATGCACTTCATCACATTGACATTACTGTACCTCTATCTTTTTCACGCTTTTCCTCCTCTTCTTTCCTTCTTTTCCTTCCTTGGGCGCCGGATGGCTTCAGTCTTTTGGACATAATTCCGATGCAGTGTCATTAGTCTTTTTCTTCATCTCGGGGTCACGGTCCGGTCAGATTCAGGCAGCTGGCCTCTTGACCCCGCCCCCCTCACAGAGGGCAGGTACAGAGCAGAGTGGTAGATATAACAGAGTGGCGACACTTCCATTGGACTCCGTTGTAGCGCCTACTTCCGGGGTATGGAGCCTCGAATAGTTCCAAACAACCATTTTACGGCGTAGGAGATCCTTCATTTCCATTGCTGGCCGTCGAGTAACTTCTGAGGTAAATTGATTAAATAGCTACCTCTTTTGAATTGTCAACTGTCTATATTGTATCAGAGGCCCTTTATGATGCATTGTAGCAGGTTCCAAATGAGTGCGAGCAGGCAGAGTTGTCAACCCTTAGCGGGAGATCGTTTTAATCGTCTTTTAAAGCCGAACAAAATCACTTAAACTATAAACAAGGTTCTCTCAGAGGATCTCTTGGGTCCGTTCTGGATCTCTCTGGTCCATTTTCTCCCGGATTCCTTTCCCCCCACTACAACACAAAGCAAGCACATAAGTACAAACACTCCCTGATTGGCCTGAGTGCTCACACCTGCTCGCACTCAGGTTCAATCCCCCCAGCCAATCCGGCGCGCTCCCAACCTGCCCATACTCCCCCTGCAGGTCAGACGTCGCACGTCCCCCCACACACCCCCACCGCCCGACACAGGCCGGGGTCACATTCGGCCGCCAACTCATTCCCCCCCCCAGAGCGGCAGAGGAAGTCCGCCACGGCCATCTGCGCCCCAGGCCTGTGCACGACCCGAAAATTAAAGGGTTGCAACGCAAGGTACCACCGGGTGATCCTCGCGTTGACGTCCTTCATGCGGTGGAGCCACTGGAGGGGGGCGTGGTCGGAGTAGAGGGTAAACGCGCGCCCCAGCAGGTAGTAGCGGAGGGCGCCGACCGCCCATCGGATTGCGAGACACTCCTTCTCCATCGTGCTGTACCGACCCTCCTGATAATTTCCGGCTCAGGTACAGCACCGGGCGGTCGACCCCCTCCACCTGCTGGGTCAGGACCGCACCCAACCCCCATCCGACGCGTCCATCTGCAGGGAGAAAGGGAGATCAAAGTTAGGAGCACACAGGACCGACTTTCCACAGAGGGCTGTTTTAATAGCCTCAAACGACACCTGACATGGCTCCGACCACTGGACTGTATCTGGGGCCCTCTTACGCGTGAGGTCGGTCAAGGGTCTGGCCAGGTCGGAGAAGTTCGGCACGAACTGCCGATAGTAGCCCGCCAGCCCCAGGAACCGCCTCACCTCCTTTTTGGTCCTGGGCCGAGGGGAGGCAGCAACCGCCGCGGTCTTGCCGACCTGCGGCCGGACCTTCCCCCGCCCCAGGTGGAACCCCAGATACTGAATCTCCCTCCGCCTGATCACGCACTTCTTCGGGTTGGCCGTGAGC
This sequence comes from Gadus macrocephalus, assembly GCF_031168955.1. Classification (NCBI taxonomy): domain Eukaryota; kingdom Metazoa; phylum Chordata; class Actinopteri; order Gadiformes; family Gadidae; genus Gadus; species Gadus macrocephalus. The sequence continues at coordinate 23,147,069 of NC_082390.1, read as the reverse complement.
CCCGCCCGTCTCAGCGACTGAAGGACGGCCGCCACCTGCCGCATATGCTGCTCCCACGTTCCACTATAGATAACGACGTCATCAATGTAGGCAGCAGCATACGCGGCGTGGGGCCGTAACACCCGGTCCATCAGCCGCTGAAACGTGGCCGGGGCCCCGAACAACCCGAGCGGAAGCACCTTAAACTGGTAAAGGCCGAGCGGAGTGGAGAAGGCTGTTTTTTCACGTACTGCTGGAGACAGTGGAATCTGCCAGTAGCCCTTTGTGCAGTCCAGAGTCGTACAATAGGTGGCCATGCCAAGCCGGTCAACGAGCTCGTCGATCCGAGGCATTGGGTAGGCGTCGAACTTCGACACCGCATTCACCCTACGGTAGTCACAGTACACAGAACCGGACAGACCCGTCCGGCTTCCCAACCAGCACGACAGGACTGCACCAGTCACTGTGAGACTCCTCGACCACGCCCAACTCCAACATGGTTGCCAATTCGCGCCGCACCACATCTTGTTTGTGGACGAGCAGCCTGTAGGGGCGTGTCCGTACCGTTAAACCGGGCTGCGTCTCGATGTTGTAAGTAATAAGCGGGGTGCGACCGGGCAGGGGCGAAAACACGTCGGCGAACCGGAGTTGCAGACCGGCAACGTCCCGTGCCTGACTCCCTGAGAGACCCTCGCCCTGACCGACAGGGGGGTGGGGGCCTGGGCTAGGGACGTCCGGCCCGAGCTCTTCCTTCTCCGGTAACGTCGACGCAAACGCGACAGGGACCGCATCGTTCCACCTCTTTAGGTTGATGTGGTAGACCTGCTTGTTTTCGCCCCTGTCCGTGCACGCTACCTCGTAATCCACGTCCCCAACCCGCCGTGTGACCACAAAGGGCCCTTGCCACTTCGCGAGTAATTTGGTGCTAGAGGCGGGCAATAGTACAAGGACCTTATCCCCCGGAGTGAGATCGCGTAATCTAGTCCCTCTGTCGTACAGGCGTCTCTGACTATCCTGGGCTCGGTGCAAGTGCTCACGTGACAATACCCCTAGGGAGTGAAGCTTTGCACGCAAGTCCATGACGTACTGAATTTCGTTCTTGCTGTCACTGGACCTCTCCTCCCAGTTTTCTTTAATGAGGTCCAGGACGCCCCTGGGCTTGCGCCCATAAAGCAACTCAAATGGGGAAAACCCTGTGGAAGCCTGGGGCACTTCCCGCACTGCAAACAACAGATGGTCTAGCCATTGATGCCAATTCCGAGCATCCTCGTGTACGAATTTACGGATCATAGACTTTAACGTCCGGTTAAACCTCTCACACAAGCCGTCCGTGGCTGGGTGAGAGACGCTTGTGCGGATGGCCTTGACCTTTAACCACCCGTAAAGTTCCCTAATCGTGCGTGACATGAAATCGGTGCCCTGGTCAGTGAGAATCTCTTTCGGGATTCCCACCCGCGATATGACATGAAACAACGCCTGCGCAACACTCTTCGCGGAGATGTTGCTCAATGGAATTGCTTCCGGGTATTGGGTTGCGTAGTCGATCAGGACCAACACAAATCGATACCCTTGTGAGGAACGTTCTAATGGCCCGATAATGTCCATGCCAATGCGGTCGAAGGGGGCTTCCACCAGGGGAAGGGGCCGTAAGGGAGCCCTGGGGACGGCCGGGGGATTCACCAACTGGCACTCGGGGCAGGATGCGCACCACCTGCGCACCTCCGCCTGAATCCCCGGCCAATAGAACCGGGCCATTATCCGGTTAAGTGTTTTATCGTACCGCAAATGGCCCGCCATTGGGTTATAATGCGCCGCCTGGAAAACCATTTCCCCGCGGCTCCTGGGTACCAGCAACTGGGTAACAACCTCCTCACTCTGGGTGTCACGACTCACCCGATAAAGCCTATCCCTAACCACTATAAAATGTGGGTAAGTCAGTGCTGCGTCTGGCCGGACCTTAATCCCATCAGTAGCTATCACCTGGTCGTAGGCTGAGCTCAGTGTGGCGTCACGAGACTGCTCAAGGGGGAAATCCTCCACCGGTGGGAACCTCGGCGCTGGGACCTCGGGTTGGGGATCCCCCGCCTCCCCCGATCCCTGAGCAGCGTCGTCCGCCCCAGCCTCGGCGCAGAACACAGCACATGACCTACATGTCCCTACCGGTCGTGCCCCCAATCCAACCCAAGAATCAGGGGATGCGTGAGGCTCGAACTAACCGCCGCCTTAACACTATGCTTTTTCCCCCCACAACGAATTTCGATAGGGACCAAAGGATACTTGTGCACATTCCCGTGTATACACTTCACCAAAACGCTCGACGCCTCCACCAATGCCTCGGACCGCACCAGACGCTGGTGGATCATGGTCTGCATGCAGCCCGAGTCCAACAGCGCCTGTTGCGTACCCCGCTGTATCCTCACCGGGATACGGTATGCCTCGCCGGGAACGTGGGGAGGAGACGGGGGGACCGGTGACGCGGACGACCTGGCCAACCTCCATTAGAGGGCAATCAGGAGTGACCAGGCCGCCCGCACGTCCAGCACCCCTCCCCTGCCGTCTGAGCGCCCGTCTGCGGAGTGGGGGTGGGAGAAGACTCATGTGCCCGCTCTGGACCACTCCCTGATTGGCCTGAGTGCTCACACCTGCTCGCACTCAGGTCCAATCCCCCCAGCCAATCCGGTGCGCTCCCAACCTGCCCATACTCCCCCTGCAGGCCAGACGTCGCACGTCCCCCCACATGCATGTACTGATATTTATTTGTAAATGCACAGCGTAATTATATATATATTTATCTTGGTAGACGACTGATTGCCTCCTAGTTTGTTAGCTCAACTTCGCCGTCTGTGATGGTATCTCCAGGGGTAAATTGATTAAATGGCTACCTCTTTTGAATTGACAACTGTCTGTATTGTATCAGGACCTTTATGATGCATATACTGATATTTATTTGTAAATGCACAGCGTAATTATATATATTTATCTTGGTAGGTAGACAACCGATTGCCTGCTAGTTTGTTAGCTCAACTTCACCACCTGTGAAGGTATCTCCAGGGGTAAATTGATTAAATAGCTGCCTCTTTTGAATTGTCAACTGTCTATTGTATTAGAGGTCCTTTATGATGCATATACTGATATTTATTAGAATATGCACAGCCTAATTATATATATTTTTATCTTGGTAGACGACCGATTGCCTGCTGGTTTGTTAGCTCGACTTGTGAAGGTATCCACACCAACAATTACGAAGTTCAGTAGTGAATCTAACTTTTATTTAGTTAGTTATTTATGTTGGATTACTAGGATAATTTAGGTTGATTTAAGGACGGGTTTTATGATGCGATAGCTAGTAGAAATAACAGTGTTAGTTTAATTATATCCTGGAATGGGTGATGTTCAGCACATGAAGCCCTACAGATGCCGCCGCTTCAACAATGCTGATTAAGATGGGCAGTGAATTTAACCTGTATGGCTTTTTCGTTTTAACTTCTTCTTGACTGAATTGTTTCACTTTCTTAGTGCCAAATTGATTATTTTCTGTTTTACAAGAGCCCTCTCTGCTCTCCTTCTCATTAATTTTAGGTCCTCCAGTCGCCCCATCAGTCCTTGGCAGTCTGGTCCCTGGAGCAGCTGGCCCTGGATCACCTGCCCCTGGATCACCTGCCCCTGAATCACCTGCCCCTGGCAAAGTGGCCTCTTGATTGCTCTCTCTGTCTCCTGTCATGTCCTTTTCATCGCTCTTGAAATCCACCTACATTTCTCCCTCAATCTCAGTAACAATTACGAGGTAATGTTGCCTGTTATATGTATTTTGCCTTTGCATTTGCAACTACTGTCATCTCCAATATAAGGCAATGTAAGAAAATTAATTGAAGCAAAACATTTCTGTAATGTGAATTAAATCATCTGCCACAATCAGAAACCAAAAAAATGTATAAATGGATCTACCGGCAATTGTTAATTGGGTAGAAATGTGTCATTATGTACATTGTGTGCAAATCCTCAGAGAATCCCTGACCTCTGGTTGTTTTTTAAACTGTAAAAAATATGAATTATGTAATCTCAATAGGAGTGTAGTCTATCCTTGAATTACATGAAATGGGGAATATTGTAAGCTGGATCATACCGAAGTTTAATTTGGCGCAATATGTGTGGTACGTTGCACTTGGTTCTGGAGGCACCCTCACAGAAGGGGGTTTCCTCCTCTTCGGCTTAGGGCGATGAATGAAAACTGTTGGGACTGCATCGGGCCTCAACATCAATATCCCTTCTCTTTTTGTGGCAGTGAATTGGTCATCTTCAAAGTTTACCTGTAGGTAGGCATGTAAGATCAGTTTCCATTGCACTTCAAATATCATTGAAATGTCATAATTCTCTGCACTTAGAATTATTATGCCCTTTGAAATGCTAGCAAGTGATGTGAACATTACTTACATCACATAGTTTTTGACTGTTGCTGACCCCTGTCACTTATAAGTTTTGACGGCTGACCATTGCCATCCATTTCTTCCTGCGCTCTTGGTCCTTGGGGAAGCCATACATGTGGTAACCCTTCTCCGATTGGAGCATCCACACGTTGCACAGCCAACCATGGTATGACCATTGATCTAAACCAATTTTGAATTTGCTCAGGGCTATTATAAGTATTGTAATGGCATAAAGTATAGTATATTTGCAACGTTATATGTTAAGGGGTGCCCGAAGTATATAGTGTTTCCTGCTGTGTCCATTGTTGAATCTGTCACACAATCGCACTCACTTGTTCTTGTCACACTTGTTTAATAAAAAAAATACTATTTCATTCATCCAAGCGTAATGAGTTGTTATTCTTTAATATATTTGATACTTTGTGTGGCTTATATCTTAAGATGATCATGGTAAAACATCTTGAATACTTTGATTTCAATACAGATGTAAGGTTAGTTAAGGTTAAGCCAGTATGCTAACACGAACATGAAGCTTTCCCTCAAACTTAATAAAGTATCTAAGTAATACTTATAGATAGCTTTCAGTTGTCCCCCAACCACTCTAAATGTAAAACTGACATTTACAAATATGCAATAATGCAATAACAGTCAGACAAATACTTGTATGTGTTTTTTTCATTCATATTTACCATTCAATATTGAAATCTCTGCTGTCGCCCCATAGAATATCATTGACAGCGCGGCGTGTTTGGAACTATTGAGGCTTACATGAACCACGTGACAACCACGTGACCACCCTGTCGGCGAGATCATAGCGTGTCGCAACTCTCTCTCTCTATAACTCTGGTACAGAGCAACGAGCCAGGCAGGAACCCAGAAAAAAGGCTTCTCCATTATTTAATAGTCTTTGCAATGACTTTATGTAGCTGTGGGCTTAAATAATATTTCGAAATAAAAGTAGTAATTGCACTGGTAAAAAAAAAAGTAGAATTTATATATATATCATATATATATATATATATATATATATTTTTTTTTTTTCTCCCCCCGTTTTCGGCACCCCCCGCGGATGAAGGCGCTCCTAGTATTTACCTATACTGCCTATACCCAGGGCCGGCGTGAGCAATGCAGGGCCTGTCAGACTCGCAGGAGTCCAGTCCCAGGGCCGAGGGCTCCTATCGGGGGGTCCCAAGTTGACCGTCCTCTGCAGAGGGTGGCTGCAGACATTCTGGAGCTGCCCATGACATCTCGGGGGAACAGGTACATCTTAGTCGTCGAGGACAACTTTACTAAGTTTGTTGCCCTGTAAGCCTTACCGAATCAGACAGCACACTCAGTCGCGCGCTGCCTTTTTGAGGATTATGTGTTGGTGCATGGTGTCCCCGAAATCCTGCATACTGACCAGGGCCGGCAGTTCGAAGCAGAGGTGATTCAGAGCCTCTGTCAGTGGCTGGGGATTAAGAAAACACGCACCACTGCCTATAATCCCAAATCTGAAGGCATGGTGGAGCGTCACAACCAGACTTTGATCGATCAGCTGGCGAAGATGTTGCTTTCGCATGGAGGTGAATGGGACACTTATGTGAAGCAAGTCGCCTTTCCATATAACTCCTCTAAACATGGCAGCACCCGTTTCACCCCCTTTTACCTCATGCACGGAAGTGAGGCCTGGGTTCCTGCTGACGTGCTCGTGCCTGCTAGTGCTCTGGACTCCCGGGGCACTGGGTCCCAGATGGATTTTGCATCCACCATTGCAGAGCGGCTGGAGTCAGCCTTCGGCACAGCCAGGCTTAACTCTGCGGAGGCTCGTGAGAGACAGAAACTGTACTATGACAAAAGTAGCTGCCATCGTCCCTTTAGTCTAGGTGGGCTGGTGTGGCTGAATAACCCCACGGAAAGGCGTATGAAGCTGGCACCGCACTGGAAGGGCCCATATCGGGTTGTGCAAGTGCTGGTTTCTGGTGGGGAGGCTGCACTAACATATCGCATTATCAGCGCTCTCGACCCGATGGAGCGGGCTCAAGTTGTTCATCATGACAGACTGAAACCTTACACTATGCCATTGCCGGCACAGACTGTTCCTGCCACTCCTGTTGCCGTTGGGTCTCCTCCTGTGGTCGAGTCTTCGCTCCCACAGAGCAGGGATCAGCCTCGGGCTGGTGAGTTGGACAATGGACTGTGTGGGAACGCGCCGTAGCTCAGGCCAGGACAGTCTCGCGGTGGGCGAGTGGTGCGACCTCCGTCCCATTTACGGGACTTTGTCATTTTTTGAAGTTATTGTGTTCTGGGTTTGGCAATGCAGTGAAAGCTTGCTGGGTTAAAAAAAAAGAGAAAAAAAAAGATTGGAATTGATGAAAAGGTGGAATGTGTGGTGAAAACAAATGAGGTTTTTTTTGTTTGTTTTTTGTTAATTTTGTTTCAGGTTAGGTTTTTTTGTGTATAGCCTCAAGGTGTTGCATACATGTTTGGCAGTGTTGGTTGTATGTTTGGATCACTGGTTACAGGGTGACGGTATAGTTTGCGCTTAGCCACTGCTTAGAGGATTTAGAATTCATGTAGTTGATGTATATTCTGATTATTTGTGTTGCCTATATTGTAGTTCTGTTGGGATTACAGGTGATGTAAGATTCCCCCGATTGTGTCACTAATGACCAGGCAATGAACTTCCTCGACTGCTCAGAATCATCTCTGAGAGGTGTGGGGCATCTCAAGATCAGTTACTGCAAGACGTGAGCATCATTATTGTGAGGTGTTTAAAGGCTGTTTAGTCACGTGGGCTGTCTCCTGCGGTGAGGCTGGGTCATGAACCCTGTCCCTGTCCCCGCTGACTTCCTGAATGTAAACTAATCTTCTGAACCAATGTAGCATTTGTGGCAACCCGCTCCTTGAATGAGCCGGGTTACCGGTACAAACGACGCGTTTATCCAAGGTTAAAGCCATTCAAGGCATTTATTATACACAACTTAAATCCAACGAAGGAGACAGTCTCTAGGGCCTCCGTGGGCCTCTAGCTGCTCGTGGACCCGAGCGCTTCCTTCTTCCTTGTTCCTGGTCTCCCGAGCCGTGCTGTGCTGTGCTGGTCCTCCTTTTAATATGGCTCCGGTGCTTTCGGCCAGGTGTCCCCCAATCACACTGATTGGGGTGCCGAAAGGGCTGCTCTCCATCGCCGGCTGGTGGGTGGGGGTGGTACACCCCGTCCTCCACGGTACCCCGGGCCCGTCCAGGCCGAGGACCACGTGGCGGGATGCCACACTCCTCCACCCTTTGTCCAAGCCCCAGGTAGCCGAGGGACCCGCCCAGGACGGTGTCTCGCCGGGGCCGGGTGTCTCCTGCGGCGCCGGCTGCGTCCCTCGCGTCGGCTGCGTCGTCTCCGGCCGAGTCGTCTCCCGCAGCGTCGTCTCCGGCAGCGTCGTCTCCCGCAGCGTCGTCTCCCGCAGCGTCGTCTCCGGCAGCGTCGTCTCCGGCCGCGTCGTCTCCCGCCGCCTCGTCTCCCGCTGCGCCGGCGGCAGCTGCCTCTCCTGCCGCGGCGGCGACCGCATCTCTCCTGCCCCGGGACTCTAGTACCGGGTCCCACCACCGGCGGAAAGTCGGACAGTCCCTCCCGATTACCACGGGGACCGGTAGGTGGGGGACAATCCCCGCCCGGATCGTAAACACACCGTGTGTGGTGCGGACAACCACGTGACACGTGGGGTAGGTCCGGGTGTCCCCGTGGACGCAGGCCACCTCCATCGGCTCCCCTGCCTTCCCACCCGCCAGGTCGGGGCGAAGGAGGGTAACCGCACTGCCGGTGTCCAGGAGGGCCTGCGTGTCCTGGTTCATCACCCGCACCGGGATGGTCGGACTACCAGATGTTCCCTGCGCCCAGCAGGTCGCCAGCATACAGGGCCGACCCGTCCCCACGTCCGCGCCGGCCGGCGGCGCAGCCCCGTCCCGGCCTCGCGCTGCGGCCTTCTCTCCCGCTGCGGCGGCGGCGGCGGCGTCCCTTGCGGCGGCGGCGGCGTCCCTTGCGGCGGCGGCGGCGTCCCTTGCGGCGGCGGCGACGTCCCTTGCGGCGGCGGCGACGTCCCTTGCGGCGGCGGCGACGTCCCTTGCGGCGGCGGCGGCGTCCCTTGCGGCGGCGGCGGTGTCCCTTGCGGCGGCGGCGGCGTCCCTTGCGGCGGCGGCGGCGTCCCTTGCGGTGGCGGCGGCGTCTCTTGCGGCGGCGGCAGCGTCTCTTGCGGCGGCGGCAGCGTCTCTTGCGGCGGCAGCAGCGTCTCTTGCGGGGGGTCGTAGTGGGATCTTCATGCCTGCATTCTCCACCATATGTGGCAACCCGCTCCTTGAATGAGCCGGGTTACCGGTACAAACGACGCGTTTATCCAAGGTTAAAGCCATTCAAGGCATTTATTATACACAACTTAAATCCAACGAAGGAGACAGTCTCTAGGGCCTCCGTGGGCCTCTCGCTGCTCGTGGACCCGAGCGCTTCCTTCTTCCTTGTTCCTGGTCTCCCGAGCCGTGCTGTGCTGTGCTGGTCCTCCTTTTAATATGGCTCCGGTGCTTTCGGCCAGGTGTCCCCCAATCACACTGATTGGGGTGCCGAAAGGGCTGCTCTCCATCGCCGGCTGGTGGGTGGGGGTGGTACACCCCGTCCTCCACGGTACCCCGGGCCCGTCCAGGCCGAGGACCACGTGGCGGGATGCCACACATTGCTAAGAGGCAAGGTCCCAAACACGCTTGTGTTGTCGATTTTTTCCTGTTTATCTTCTGCTGTCTGTTTATCATCTAATCCAAATATTTGAATGCATCCTTACACATTGGACTAAATTAAACTAGAATCATCATGTTTATATTCAAGATTGTTTGGTTATGCTAGATGAACTAAGCCTGCGGTAACACTGCAGTGGGGAAGAGGATGAAACAGATGTACAATCCCAGATTCAGCAGGGGGTCATTTTCTGACACGAAGAATATGTGCAGTGTCAAATGTGGATCACCTTTACTGCTGAGGTCTAGTTCTTTAAAGGGATCTAAAGATTTGAAGAGCTTTATTGGCGTGGAAAACTAACCTTCAACTTCACTTAAACCTGTTGATTCACAATGCCAAGTACAACATTTAAAATAAAAGAAAGCATCACATACAAGAAATATATATACAAAAAAACAATCATTTTAAATATATTAAATCCGTTAAAAACTAAGAATAATAAGACCCTTATTATGTACGTATTAACACTAATTTGTGTTAATAAGACTTTCTATAAGTGTTAACAATAACATAATAATCATGTTTATTGTGGGTAATAAGACTTTTATAAGCACTTAGAAGAAACTAATTAACTATTAAATGATTGCTTAATAGCATTAATAATAGTCTTATGAGTTTCTTATAGTTGTTAAAGGTCCCATGACATGAAAATCTCACTTTATGAGGTTTTCTAACATAAATATGAGTTCCCCTAGCCTGCCTATGGTCCCCCAATGGCTAAAACTTGCGTTTGGTGTAAAACGAGCACTAGCTGTTCTGCTCGCCTTTGAAAAAACGGAGGCTCAAGTGCGCTGATTTGGAATGTCTGTATTCATGACGTCATCAGGAATCTCAGCTCCTCCCCTTACTCTGCCTGGCCCGCCCAGAGACGTTGGCCCGCCAATGAGACTCGACCGTGCGAGCGCCACGTGTGTGTGTGTGTGTGTGTGTGTGTGTGTGTGTGTGTGTGTGTGTGTGTGTGTGTGTGTGTGTGAATACACACACTTTAACGCAAGTGTTTCTTGTCGGTTCTTTGACGTGTCTTGTATTTCCACAACGAGACTGTTGTTGTGGTTATCTGAGCCATGGTTGAGAAGGAATTGGGGGAAAGGAACTTTGGCTTTAACTGGCTGAAGTACATGAACTGCGACATGCCGCCGGTTGCCGCGAGGCACCATCGCCCGGCAGCGGGCAGCGCCCGGTTCAGTCGACTTCAGGTTGATGTGAAAGTGGAAGAACCAGAGACGTTGCAGAACCCGACAAAGTCGTTTGTGATTCAAATATCGTCTGGAGGCGCACACAGCTTTTGGCCGTGATAATATGTATTCAATGATATAGATTTCTATGGATTATATGATATTATTTAGATATAGAGCTCCAGGACTGTAACGCAAGTGTTGTACACTTCCTTATTATTTGGATAACCGTTCTGCTTTTGGCGTTATGGTGCGTCGGACTCTCGTCTCTGGTATTTCTACAACGAGACTCGTATTGGGGGTTATCTCAGCCATGGTTGTGAAGGAATTGGGGGAAAGGGACTTTGGCTTTGACTGGCTGAAGTACATGAACTGCGTCATGCCGCCGGTTGCCGCGAGGCACCATCGCCCGGCAGCGGGCAGCCGGCAGCAGGCAGCGCGCGGTTCAGTCGACTTCAGGTTGATGTGAAAGAACCAGAGACGTCGCAGAACCCGACAAAGTCGTTTGTGATTCATTATATCGTCTGGAGGCGCACACAGCTTTTGGCCGCGATAATATGTATTAAATGATATAGATTTCTATGTATTATATGATATTATTTAGATATAGAGCTCCAGGACTGTAACGCAAGTGTTGTACACTTCCTTGTTATTTGGATAACCGTTCTGTCGGACTCTCGTCTCTGGTATTTCTACAACGAGACTCGTATTGGGGGTTATCTATCTCAGCCAAGGTTGAGAATGAATTGGGGGGAAGGAACTTTGGCTTTGACTCCCTCAAGAACATGAACCACGACATGGAGGAGAAAGGGATTGTTGGTGGCTAATGTCTCCAGCTTGAGACCCGCTGAGGGACCACCGCCGGAGGCTGAGGTGCCTAAGCGCTGCCCGGCAACAATCCCTTTCTCCTCCTTGTCGCGGTTCAGTCTACTTCACATTGATGAGGACGTTGAAGAACCAGGAACGTCGGAGAACCCAACGCGGTCGTTTGAGATTCATAATATCGGCTCACACAGCTTTTGGCCGTTATAATATATATTATATGATATAGATATCTATGTAGGCTATATGATAATATTTAGATATAGAGCTCCAGGACTCCCGTGTGTTCTAGAATATTTACAGAACACGGCTAAAGGCTGTGTGCGCCTCGCCATTGCGATACATCCACTGTAAACAGAGCGCATGGTACCGCGGCTGCAAGCTGCTCAGGGCCACACCCCCACCCTCCTCCTTGACCCGCCTCGCTCCTCCTCATTTGCATTATAGCTACATACACCAAAACAGCGCATTTGGGGGAAGCTCAATGTGCGACTGGCTCGGAGTGGCTGTAACTCTGCACCACGGCTGAATTTCGGGAACGTCTTTGAATACTGTGTTAGTTGCCCACTAATACCTACACTAAAAAGAATACATAAAATAGCATGTCATGGGACCTTTAATAAACACATTACAAACCAATATATTGAGTCTTACTAACTTAACTATTATGTCATTGTAAAAACTTTACTACGGTTTACAAATGCTTATTAGGGTTAATAAGTCCTTTATTAAACAGTTAATTATGGATTTTGCAGATACGGGATCTAAAGCGGGAACAATGCTTATTAAGTTAATAAGTCCTTTAATATACACTTATTAACAGTTAATGAGTACTATATGTTGTCAAGGTTGATAAAATAAAGAAACAACATACTGTAAATACAATGTTAGTATTGAAAACTCCAGAACTTTGATGAAAATAATCTTGAACATCAACATTTCAATTAAACAGACTCAGATGAATCCGAGTCTGACATCTCCATGGCCTCAGGGGATGGTTAAGAATACTTCTGGCTGGTCTTTCTTGTTACTGTATGTAGCGCTTCTCTGGGGCCAGTAGTATAAAAAGCACTAAATATCTACCTAGATTCGAAGGAGAGGTATCCTAAGTTGAACAAATGAACAGTTTATTGCCTCATAATCGTCATGGAACAACCACAATATAAAGCAATGAAAAATGAAAAAAGAAGAGTAGGTTGTTTGGAAATTGTCTGTTTCTTGTAGAATAACTCAGTCCTTTCAGTGTGTGTAATGTAAAGATCCAGGATATAGAATAGAATAGAATAGAATTTTATTGTTGTCATTGCACATGTTACAGAGCAACGAAATTACCAGTTACATTCCGTCCAAGAAACATAAAAGACAGTGTGGGGAGACAGGACGGAGAGACTGTCAGGCGCTTGTTCAACAAGAACCATGCAGCCCGCGTTAGATAAGAAAGTTTAAAAAGCTAAACAAGAGGGTAACGAGGAAAAAAAAAAAATTGTCAATACCCCAAACTATGCTCCTTTAAGGGGGGCACAGTGTAGGGATTAGCAAAAAAAACACCTCAACACATAAGCATCACATCAAAAAACATCACAAACACATATGGGAGGGGGGAAGGGAGTTGGGGAGGAGAGGTGTCACAACTCAGACACCGGGAGGCGGACGCAGCCAACAGGCGCATCACATCACTCGCGGCATACTGTGCTGCAACGAGGGAAGGGGAGGGGGAGGGAGTCCAGTAGGCGGTGAGTCCAGGGGGTGTATGTGTAATCTGTCTTGTGTGCGTGTGTGTGTGAGCTCAAGGACTCCATCTCCAATGGACTCAACAGTGTCTCTCCCGTCTGATGCTGGTGACGAGGACACGGCCGTCGCCATGGAGACGACCTCGAAGAGTTCCGACCAGAGACAAAGTTCACAGGAGGTGGAGGGTGGGGGGAAGGGTGGCAGGGCATCCGTCTGCATAACAACCAGGGGAGAGGAGAGATATCAGCCTTCCAAGGCCGAAGTGGGGGAGCCGAATAAAGATAACGATTGCTTTGGGTCAGGCCGACTCTGCAAATTTTTGCCAACCTTAAAGTCTCTCTGATACTCTCTGTAGTCTTCCATTTCCAGAATCCAAAAAGCCAAATTAGCCGAAATTCGTGGCCCGTTTAAGACCGGTCCTACTTCACCAGAATGGCTGTTTGAATGGACAAAATATAGTCCATTTTGTCCAATGAAATGGTGTGTGCTTGAAGATTCCACGAGTTCTGGGTCTTATATGTACTGTATCTCTAATCTAACTTACTACCTGTCTACCTGATGGGCAGGACTTGGGTCTGATGTCTTCTTGATAAGGGAATCAGGTTCAGTCTAGACAAGGGCGTCAGTTTGTTTTTAGAAGTGGTGGGGACAATAGGGATGGGCATTCGATTAATTTGTCTTAGTCGATCGTCGGGAGAATTAACGATGAATTAGTCGATTGATCGTTAATATATTACATTAAAATTTAGCTTTCCGACCACGTATAACAGCCCCGGGACTTTTAACTATACATGTATCACTCCGCTGTTTATGTTCTGCTAGCTAGTGTGTGTGTGTGTGTTGCTTTGCAACAGTTCTGTCCCAGTCGCGGATCCATTTATGTTGGCCGTGCCCAGTGGCGGTTCTACGTCCAGTTACGCCCCGGGCAAGACTTCCTACAAGCGGGGGGGGGGGGGGGGGGGTGGTGTTGTATCGTGAACCTACGGACTTCAGTGGGGGTTTCATTCCGTCTGTGCACGGCACCTTCTCAACGAGCAGGTGTGCGCCTGCAGCCAGTTATGTCGTACTTCATTGATAACCGCTACGCAGCGCGGTTTTTTTTTGTACTGCTCGTGGTGCCCCCCATGTGATTTGGCGCCCCCCACAAATATGCCGCCCCGGGCGGCTGCCTGGTTCGCCCGTGCCTAAAACCGCCACTGGCCGTGCCTAATAAATAATTAAATAAACAAACAAATGTTAACTAATTAATGGTGCTTGTAGAACTGTTGTATAAAAGCAATATCACACTCGAGGTCATGCTGTTGTAGTGAATATCAGCACAGCTGTGATTATCTTCGGCACAATCACAGCCGTGCTGATACAACGCACTCCCTCTCGTGTGATAGCCTATTACTTAAGGGACACTGTGTAATATTTTAAGTAATTTATTGCCTCAAATCAACGTATTCATTCATAATTAAGTCCTCATTGGTGTAAAATTATCTCTGCCAAAAATCTCACTTATCCTCCTGAGCGTAGAATAATTAATATGTAGTTAGATAGGACGGGTAAGCTACATGGAGGTTTCCATGTTCTTCCGGTCTATGAACTGCCGAGAGGGACAAAAAGCACTACAGGAAATGCAAAGGCGTTTTCATTCTGAGCTAGCGTGAATGATGACTGAAATAATTCACTATCTTGCTCGAGGAATAATTACTCATACATCATTAGGTTCACTAATTATTCAATGCAGTTTCAAATGACTCGATGAGGTAGTATTGGATGTCATGACACAGCTTCTTGGCACATACTGCCCACCGTAGTTTTTGAACAAGCGAGCACTATTAGTTTGAATGCAATATACAATTGTACCACTAGATGGGAGTAATTTTTACACAGTGTCCCTTTAAGTATTTATATGCTATATTCAAAATGAAATGAAAATACAAAAGCAGCGTGTTTTCCTCATTGGGATCTTTATTATTAGATGAACAACTCAGTTAAACCAGATCCGTTAGTTATCCGCTACTCTGCTCTAAGCAACGGAGCATGCAGCTCGAAGCCGGTGCTCATAAACATAACTAAAAGTAAACACAACCCTAGTTTCGTCCCAAAATAATAACAATAATATAAAAAAAACAATCATGTTATAACTTAACCAACCAGTCCACGGATTTTTGTTCAGAAAGATGAGCATGTTGACATGCTCTGGGGTCAGACGCGACCGCAGCCTGGTGACCGTCAGTCCAGCCGCCGAAAACACCCGCTCTGAGGGGACCGACGTTGCCGTGATGCACAAATACCTCCGTGCTAACTTGGCAAGGCGGGGGAACTTCTTTCCACAATCCAGGGGCTCAGAAAGTTCTTTTTTTCTGCTTCGATGATAACCTCGCCTTGAGTGGTAGGCCTATAGTGCTCCCCAATTTTTTAAATCATAATGGTCCCACACAGACTTCGCTGTGGCCTCGTCCGATTCATGATTACATCGCCGTGTTCCAATATCCATACTATCCGTACTTACTAGCCTAAGTTTGAGTACGTAGGGCGTTCCGATTCAGATCGGGCGAAAATAAGTGTACTGAAAACGGTCAAATCGCGAAGTGTGTGGCGATGTACATTTTTCGTACTCAACGGCAGCCATCTTAGCTACGTAGCGGAAGAGGGCGGAGCCAGGCTGAGCCAAAGTCGACGCATTTTCCACTAAGCCTTCATTAAGTCATTTTGTAGTTTTTATAGCTTTTTATAGCTGCTAGGTGTAAAGAGTTCACCGTTCAAAGTGGGATGTTTATTGCGGGGGAGGAGCCGCAAATTTAAATATTGCCCCCGTGTGGTAAAATGTTTAATTGCACACTGCATTCGTTTAATCAATGAAAAATTTACGTAATAGACGAAATTCTTAACGATCAATTAGTCGATCGTCGATTAATCATGCCCATCACTACTCCTAACCTAGTGTTTTTAAACAAAGAAAAGCAATGCATGTTGTAAATGTATAGAGGCCTCTGTCTTACCTGTCCCAAGGCCGCAAGGTAGCCACAAAGAACAAAACATGGGGGAACTAACAAAGGGGTTCACAATTGGTGCCAGCAGGAGGAGAAAGGAAAGCTAGGGTACAATATATATATATCTTAGGTACGTGTATAAATATATAATCAAATGCTCTAACAATACCACTGCAAAACCTGTCCACCAGCCACAAACAGGACCAAAAAGACAGAGAGAGAGAGAGAGACAAGTCAAACTGGCTTTTATGTGTGTGGCAGACCTCCCCTTGCTGGAAACTGATGAGGTGATTGGTGGAAGCTGGTTGGTAGAGGCGGGATGATGAATTGTTAACGACTGGCACCTGCACATAACAGAGAGAAACATGAATGCAGCAAAAAACATCAGTGGCCGTAACAAAGACCATCATGAGGCCGTCTGGAAAGGCCATCAGCGTCCTGGTTGCACTTCCCAGCGCTGTATCTGATGTTAAAATTGAAAGTGGAGTGTGCTGCCAAGCAGCGGTACCTGGCTGCATCCAGTTTAGGTTACTTCAGTTTTTACATCAACAGATTGTTGTCCGTTATGGCGAATGTGTTTCCGTATAAATAATCGTGAAAGATTTCACCAATTTACCACTTTAATATGAGGAATTCCAACTTGTTGGCTGGATATCGCTTCTCACTAGGTGAGAGCCCTCTGCTGGCATAAACAATGATTCACATTTTAAATCCAAGTACAGGTGCAGAGGTGAGTTATTCAATGACTAAGCTCTTTGGCATGCAGGCGTCCATCAATCCGGAAAGGGTTCTTTGATGTTGAAGTAAACTCCAGGGTAAGACTTGCTATTTTTATCCTTCTTGTACGTTGGATAGCCCTTAGTGAGTTGTTTGTCGTTCAGATGCTTGACGATGTTTGGGTAGTAATTTACAAAAAGGTGAACGTAGCCTGCAAAGTCTAAGAATGACTTGAGTTTCTTCAGAGTTTGAGGTCTAGGCCAGGTTCTGAGAGCACTGACCTTCTCAGGATCTGTCTCAACTCCTTTACTTGAGACAATGTGGCCCAAGTAGCGTACTGAGCTTTGTAAGAAACGAGATTTAGATGGGAAGAGCTTGAGGCCATATTCTCGTAACTGCTAAAGAACTTTTAGCAGTCGGGCTTCATGCTCCTCAAGTGTGCTTATCCACACATAGACGTATGTCTCTATTATCTTGCGGCAATGACTATTCGAGAGGAGTACGGCGATTCTGATTCACGGATAATTTGTGCATCGACTAGTGTTTGCAACTGTTTCCTCATGGCTTCATAATCGTTGGGTGTATTGGTCTAGAGACTTTTGCTTGAAGGGTGTCTCGTCTTTCAGGTTTATATGATGTCTCACCTTGGACGCGTGCCCGAAGTCCAGGTCATGTTGGGCAAAGACGTCAGCATAAGCCTTAAGACTCTGTGTTACTCTATCTTTCCACTCTTGAATTAGGGAAGAATCAGCAAAGACAAACGTGAGATCAGCCTCTTTGGGTTCACTTGCTGGCTGAGTGGTGACAGCACAGCATAACATATTGTTGGTGTCTCTGTGTGAGGCAGACAAGTTAAGTGTTATGTCAGTCTGTTATGTCATGTTCAGCTTCATTTCTAACCCAGACGTGTAGCTTATGAGGGTGTTGTTTTGGCAAGGTGTCCAGGCAGCACTCCACAAGAATTCCTCCGGGAAGGAAAGGTGTTTTGGGCTGTTCAATGACTGCACCCTCACTGGCAATGTTAGCTTTCACAAAGCCTTCTATAAGGACTCTTTCTTAAGCTCGTATAACTTGTGGCCCTTTCCCTTTGAGAGTCATTAAGCCAATCCTCTCTTTGGTGTTTGCAACTATCCTGAGCTTGCAATGTCATTTTTGCATTTTTTGTCTTTAAGTTCAGCTAAGTAAGAGTCAGTTAAGCTTGAGCTTTTGTGTGCCACCTCGGAGAGAAGTTGAATGGGGTGGGTTACATCTGGTTTACTAGTAGGCCTTTGGCATGGCAAATAGGCACTAAAAAATTAAATGGGCTCACCTGATGTGAACTCCACTATTACTGAGTCTTTGAACTGAGGTTCATCAGTAGTTATTTAGCTCAAAATATCTACCTAGATTTGATGGTGAGGCAGCCTAATAAAAAAAAGTTGAACAAATGACCAGTTTATTGCTTCACAATCGTTCATGCAAGAACCACAATATAAAGCAATGATAAAAAAGAGTAGATAAGAGTAGAATAGTAGAAATTGTCTGTTTCTTGTTGGATAACTCAGTCCTTTCATTGTGTGTAATGTAAAGTTCCAGGACATAGTCCATTTAGTCCAATGAAATGGTGTGTGCTTGAAGGTTCCATGAGTTTGGGGTCTTTATGTATACTGTATCTCTAAACTACCTTACTACCTGTCTACCTGATGGGCAGGACTGGGGTCTGATGTCTTGATAAGCAAATCAGGTTCAAGTCAGATTCAAAGGAATCTGATTCTTCTAATATCTGATACGGAGTCTCCCGTATCAGATATTCTATTGCAATCACTTCAGTTGACACTCTCAAGTTGGTCGTCGAAATCCAGGAGCTTCTTTCAACAAGTTCATGGGAAATCTTAGGAGGACAAAGGGGTTTCTTATTTGTGGGAAGTTCCCTTGAACGGCACGCATACTGCCCTCTTTAGGCAATAACTTTAACTACTCCTGAGGTTAGTAGCCCTAATTTCATGAGGGTTACATGTATAAAGAAACACAAAGAACATTGACCACAATAGACAGTTAGCAGTTAGCCATTTAGACATGGATTCATGACACAACTGTTAGAATTAGATACGTTTGGTTACATAGTTTCATATGATAGCATAAGCTAATCGATAGCTCAACATTAGCACGCCATAGCCTCTGAAGAAAAGTAATGTAAGCCAAAAATGTTCGCTAGCAAACAGCTAGCTAGCTAGAACCAGCTAACGTTACTTGAGCATTATATTCTTAAACTTACCAGAAGAGTCCTCCAGTTCTGACCTTTTCCTCTTATCCATGTTTTCCAAATGTTCGTCAAACACTTCGTCAGGTATAAGCATCAAGTCATCAACCACTCGCTTAAACAGAACTTCTGGTTTCATAACCTTCAAAATAAAAGCCTTTAAAGCATTTGATATGAGGCACCAAACAAATCACTCACAATCACTCAACATTGTAAGACTCAATAAATGGGTTTGTAATGCGTTTATTAACAACTATAAGTAACTAATAAGACTATTATTAATTGTGTTAAGCAATCAATAAATAGTTAAAAAGTTTCTTATAATTGCTTATAAAAGTCTTATAATCTCACAATAAACATGTTTATTATGTTATTATTAACACTTATATATAGTCTTATTAACACAAATTAATGCTAATAAGCATATAAGGGTTTTAATAGCGATAGGCATATTTCAAGGACCTTAATATAAAGCGTTAGCGGATAAGCTATTAGATAATGGTAATTGTCGTGATAGGGACTAGAGATGCGCGGACGGGCTATTATTTCATCCGCAACCGCATCACAAACGTCTCATCCATCCGCCATCCATCCGCACCAACGTTTTTTGACCAATTTTACAAATTTTGTTACCACAAAAGAAAAAGATCCACATTCCTTGACAGCGATCTGCTTAGCAACAGTGAATTATCAAATATAATTCACCGCTGGAAGATCTAAGAATATAAAGAAGAATTTATATTTTTATTTTTATTGGTTTAACCGCCACCGGCCCGAATTTAACCAAAATGTTATTTTTTGTTGCGTCATCCACCCGATCCGCGGTTTAGCCGCGGAGTCCGCGGCTGCAACCGCCAACCGCGCATCTCTAATAGGGACAGATTGTGACAGACGTGACCCCATCAAGAAGTTTCATGGGACTATGCCATAGAATGACATGTCTTTAACCATCTCCATAAATGTGACACCATACCTCTCACTCACCCTTGTCTGGTCTAGTTTTCCTGTCTGGTTTATTCTCCACTTTGATTCCCATCTCGTTTATTCTCAATCGACATTTAATAAAACTGTACACGATAGCTTAGCTAATGCATTTTTTTCTTCTGATTCGTGGTCTTTATTATGTTATTAAACAGTCCTAGTTAAATAGGATGGCATCGCGAGACGAACTGCAAACTGCAGTTCGTCTCGAACCTTTCTGTTCATTTTCGATTTCCAAGGGGTTTCACCAAGGGGACGCAGACCACATCCCTCTGGACACTATTGGATAGACCTACAACCAATCAGAGCAACGAAACGGGTGACACATCACTGAGCGACGAAAAAATTGTAAACAGACATGTTTGCAGCAGAGAAGAGCGTTAAGTGCAGTAATTTGTTCTACTTTAAGTGAGGCTAATTGTTTAATGGGTTTTCCCATCATCAAATAGCAGGAAAAGCATGTAAGAAATGCGCTATACAGCGTGCGCATTTCTGACGGGTGTCAGCATTTGTAACGAACATCCGCATTGCCCCTCCTCAAATTGCTCACTCAACTCCTAACTTCTGAGAACATTTAATGTTATTTTCCTTAATGATTTCCATTTTGAAGTGCGAAAATTTAAGTGAATGCTCTGGTCTCTTCCTAGTGGTGAGGTGTTAGCCTTGCACTAGCTGGGGCTGATCCGGTGCTTACCTGCTTTCTCTGGCCCAGGGACACCCTCACATCAAACCCTAGCAATTTAAAGGTGTGGTTAAGGGCCAGGTTTCCCAGGAGAGATGAAGAAGGAAGTCAGTTCACCTGACCCTTTCCCAATTTACGCTTATTCAATCACTCCACCATATTGGCTTAAAAAAGTGTGACACACAAAGCCATGCGAAAACACACGCAAACACACTCCACAATTTTTCCGAGCCCCCATGTCACCCCCTAGCTAAGCTTGCATTGGCTGGCTTGTGTTTCAAGGCCTGAATTCCCTGGACCTGCTCGCGGTTTATCAACATGTGAACCTGCCGTTTGGCAGCAGGGCGATGGGGATCGATTTCACACGCATCCCTCTGTGTGACAACCAACCTAACAGCTCTGATATAAGTGTCTATCATTATTACAATGACAAGATGTGGGCTCTATTCCATATGAGTTCACTTAGTTACAACCTTACGACAACACAAATCGTAAGTGTGTGAAGGTAAAAACACCATTGCTGAGTGCAGGCTTCCACCAGCAGGCCATTCCGGGCAGCATAGCAGGCTATTGAGTTGTCCTTCTGGTTAGAGGCAAGCTGGGAAACCCATTCACTGATCAGAGCAGACGCTGAAACTTAACCCCTTGACTTGCACTTTCTAAAATAAGTCATTGGGCCGGGGTTGCTCTGGGCCGTGCCAGTTGGATCCACTGAGCCGTTGAGCAGCGAGGGACGGCAGGGTGGCCATGTTGCTGGACCTGGTTTATATTCATTCATCCAGGAGAGGGGATACCCTTTTCTGACTCCTGGGGTTTGCTGGGACGTGTTATGGGTACTGGTGGTTCCCTCTATAAGTCATTCTCCATAAAGGGTTCATAAAAATAATATTCTAATAATAAAGCAAGGATCCAACGTGCTTTCAGTCTCTGTCGTTCCTCTTAAATCGGCCCTTTCAGAAACCCACTTTACGATGTTTCATCAACATGTCTTGGTCACAAGCCCCCTGGCAGGCGGTGTCCGGACGCTCCTCTGGAAGGTTGGATTGGGGGTGGTGGGGAGGTCAGATGAATAGTGTGTATGTGTGTGTGTGTCTGGGGGGGGGGGGGGGGGGGGGTTGGGTTGGCGCCGCTCTCGACTGTATTGAGTTGCAGAGAAGAACCCGGAGCCCCAGAGTGGACAGCAGCTCAGGGGGGGGGGGGGGCATGCAAGGAAGGGCCACATGAGGGGAAGGGGCGGGACCTCTGTGAGGTCATTTTTCTGAGAATCTCCTTTAAACTCTCCTTTAAACATTTAATATAATGTTTTCATTGGGGTTAAGGTGCAATTAGTATTGGAATCACAGACATGTATAAAGACACATCAACTATTATTTAACAAATATGGACATTTAGCTCTATCTAAACTATATAAAATATCTTACAAAAATAACGGTATATCGGCCTAAATGTCATTAAACACAGGGATGATACCAGAGAGAGAATGTGTCTAATGTTCGTGGTAAGAAAATGTAAACTTTATTGCAACATTGTCAATTAGAGGTTCTGTGATTTACAGAAGAGAAGGACACTTGTAATGGCACAGTCATCGTAATATGTACATTGCTGATACTGCAATTCAGCAAAAAAACGATTTTAAGAGTAGCACAGAGACAGAGGCTCAGAAGGCGCTCACCTCATCCAGCGGAATAAGGAGTCCCATGATGTTCTGTCTGCCAGTTCAAGTTGCAAAGCGTTCAATAGAAAGCACATGCCATCGGCGACCAGAAAGGCTCTTTACACCGAAGGAAATCACAGTTATTCCATACATTGTTTGTTCTGCTTCTAGGAAAGATTAAGACGTTGGGGTGGTTTGCAGCCCACTGCAAAACGTTAAGACTAGGGGTGATTCGTTAAGCTTCAGTAGAACATTGATACACAGTAAACTTGTTAGGATCAATGCTATAAAATCGATTAGCGATCAATTAAATTGTGTTTGTTCGTAGTGTGATTAAGGGGGTCCCAGAATGACAAAATAGACATAAACAAATGGTCTCATTGTTGAACTCATAATTTTAGCCGAGGGTTGAGTGAGTCCTGGCAACATGACATCAAACATTGTCAGCGCAAAACCATACATTTAAGAGCATCAAGCTCTAGGCACTCTTCATTCTAGTGGGGAAAATGGTTGAAGTAGTTTTGTCCTTACCAAAGATGCCTGTTTACACAGCACGACATCATACATCTCGTTTCAAGGAACACCTTCTGAAGTTGTAAGCGATGTGCACTGCAGAGGCCTGCTATGATAGATACGATTGTATTGTGGAGCTAAGATTCCCCAATGTTATTTTTATCTCTTTCCCGCATCTGAGGTGTCATTGCGGGCTTTCTTTAGCACTTCAATTGGCACTCATCAAATTCCTCAGCATCACAACAGGAGTGCAGGCTCTTCAATGAGAAACAGTCACCAAAAAACAATGCTCAGATGATCCTAAAAAAGACAACAGAAAAAACAGAGGTAGAGATTCCAGAATCCAAACTTGGATAAATCCATTCCAGTATTTGGAGTCAAACCTCTTCATTTGCTCGTTAGGCAGCAGCCAACGAGAAATGAAATCAGGTGTGAGGTGGGGCCAAAACAGGGCAGGATTTTCACTTTCTGAACTTGAAATTTCCAACTACTGTAAAATATCCACATGTTTCACATTATTTAGCAGAACTATTACCAATTGTGCCTACATACAGGCCTACAATAGGCTATATAATAAGTTGAATCCGGCAAATAGAGTTGTATGTTGAATCTTTCTCTGGATTAGTAAAGCAGAGAATAAGTGCTGATTGTCTGGTGGGAAGCGGTAGTAAACTTGAGGTATATTTATGATACAACAGCCTTTTTGCTCGAGAAAGTTCCAGTAAAATCCTTTCCAATGGTCACAACAAGTGGTAAGAAGGTAGGGTCATGTTCATGTGAGGGCCCAGAAGGGTCCTCCCTCGTCCAACTCTCCAACTGTCCTTGTTTTCTGTATTACTTATTTGGTCGTGAGAGGATTGAAGACCAGGAGGAGCTAGCTCAGCTCCACCTGTAGAGGCGCTGCTGCAGCTGAAGGGTTAAAGACTGTAGAGATGGATGTATGTAAACACAGAGACCTTTCTCTGTCCCTTGAATACAACTAAAAGCAAACAAACACATTAAAAAGAGGTAAAACTGATTTAGAAAAACAAAGAAAAAAACCTCACAGTGAAAAATACAAATAGTTTTGTACTGTAAAGTGCAAGTATAAAAATCGATATATATAAAGGTATGTATATATATGTATATATTTATATATACATATATATTTAAATCTCAAGATCGAGTCCTAAGACACGGTCAATGGTCTTTCTTTTGTGTGGAAAAGTGCCAGTTGAAAATAGCACGGCTTAACAAAGAACAAAGTAAGATCAACCCCATGGGGCGGGTCATGTGACTTTGGCTTGTCAGGTGACTCAGCTCCTCCGCGAGAACACGGCCACCTGGTCCAGGGCCACCGGGTAGTCCTGTAGCAGCGTCCCGCCGTCAAACACCTCGGCGCTGCGGCTGTCCTGCCACTGGAAGCCCCCGTCAGGTAGGTAGATGTCCCTCTGCATCGCACCCCGCTCCACCACCGGCGCCACCAGCACCTGCAAGCCAACACCATCCCCGACGCCTCCATCAGAGGCTCTAGTGTCTGATGAAGGCGCTGAACTGCTCAACCTGAACCGCTGAGCTCCAGGAGCCCAGCGACAGGTTAGATGTTTAATCTCACTCCTGGCTCTATTTTATAACAGCAATAACAGTATTTATTTATCATAAACACTATTTATTGTGAGAAAACCAAACCCCGGGACATTTTGTGGCCAGGGAAATGCAAACCATTTATCAGATAATAACAAAGGAGATTTGAGGGAAATCCTGGACGGCTGGCAACCCTGCTCCCTAACAACCCTTCTCCCTAACAACCCTGCTCCCTAACAGCCCTTCTCCCTAACAACCCTGCTCCCTAACAACCCTTCTCCCTAACAACCCTGCTCCCTAACAACCCTTCTCCCTAACAACCCTTCTTCCTAACAACCCTGCTCCCTAACAACCCTGCTCCCTAACAACCCTGCTCCCTAACAACCCTGCTCCCGGGGGAAGATGGAGTTGGGATGTGCAGGAGCTCGCACCGCATGATAAACACGACCTCTGGTTACGATGCCCGACACCAGTTCTCATATCGCTCGCTGACGATTCTGCGTATAAAGTGCACCTACCGTCTGCTGACAGGTGCAACCCAACTCTGGCCCCCAGAACCACCATCCAGTGCCCTCGTCTCTAATCTGGGACCCGGCAGGGCTCCTACGGGACAGCAGAACCTCTTGGAGGGGACGGAACCGAGCCTTGGCCAGGACACCAGAAACGGCAAAGTGTGGGCTTTTTCATCACTTAGATCAGGGGTCGGCAACCTGTGGCACGCCGCAGAATAAACACTGACACGGCACCTCAGTGTTATTACGATACTCACTTTATCTGTCCCGTTTGAAAAAAAGAATTAAAAAAAAGCCGGCTTTTGTCTGCCGGCACTAGGACCCGGAGGACACCACTGGATTTGATGTTGGAGTGTGGCCATTGGTCAGGTTGCAGCGGGAGAATTTCAGATCAAAGTGTGTGACGTGACCAAGCGCACTGTCCGCTGTCTTCGTGCTGACATATGAATGAATGACAGAGCGTGATATTGTGAACAATGGCAACACCCGCTGCAGCTAAAACTAGGCCATTCCAGTGCTGCTGGATACAAGAGTTTGGTTTTGTGTTTGTGAAGGACCGTGCTGTGTGCACTTTATGCTGTGAGAATGTTGTGTGCAGAACGTCAAGTGTTAAGCGTCATTTTGAGACAAAGCACGAGAAGACCTTCTAATATCAAGCAGACAAAGTAGTCAATCAAACGTGCTGTGTCCAGATATGAAAAAAAGCTAGCTCCTTTAAGGTTTTTACCACTGCTAAAGATCACGGGACAGAAGCAAGCTATCGCATTGCGCATTGCATTGCAAAGCATGGGAAGCCGTTTACAGATGGCGAATTTATTAAAGGGACACTATGTAATATTTTGAGTAATTTATTACCTCAAATCAACATATTCATTCATAAATAAGTCCTCATTGGTGTAAAATTATCTCTGCCAAAAATCTCACTTATCCTCCTGAGCGAAGAATAATTAATATTAATATCAATATGGTTACATAGGACGGGTAAGCTTCATGGAGGCTTCCATTTTCTTCCGGTCTATGAGCTGCCGAGAGGGTCAAAAAGCACTACGTCGTACAGGAATTGCAAACGCGTTTTCACTCTGAGCCAGCGTGACGGTCGGTGGAACAGAGCTTAGTTTAGCGAGACGAGTTTTACAGGCAAATTTGAACATGCACCGCATTTTTTTGAAAGACCATAGTTATGCCACGCCACAGGAGAAGGAATCATCGTCGCCAAAAAAACGACGATGTGCAAGCAAAGCATGTATAACATGGTTTTTCATGGCAACGAGATGCGGGGCGCTATGTTTGAGCGACTCGTCATTGAAAGGCTACTTTATTACATATTTAATTTACTTTTTCACATTTTTGTCGAGTTTAAATCGTGACAATATTCTTATGACTTATGGATACTGTCAAATGCGTTGGAGGAATTCAAAAGCCATTCTTCATCAAGTTATGGAGGTTTATTCTCTGCTGTGGTCACCACGTATCCAAATCCACCGAGACGCACTTAGACTAGAGCGGACCTTCTGGAGCTTCAACTCGCTTGCGAGACAGTTGATTTATCACCCGAACAACTGGATTTCATACCAACAACTCTGATAAAGAAGACAATACGGAGGAAAAGAAGATCGAGAGGAGGAATTAGGAACAGGATAGGAGACGAGGAAGTAAACTCGTTGCCAGGGCGACTAACTGGCGGCGCGCACAGTCGCAGCGGCCCCTCTTGAGATCTGTGAGATTGAGATTGAATGTTTGAGTGTGAGACGTCCTACGACGAACGTAGTTTATGACAGGGAAACAATATTAAACATTAGGACATTGAGAGCGAGTAACATCACTGGCATTCGCTGGCATCTAGACATACTACGCAAACACAGGATACTAACGGACACTGTGACACCGTGCCCGCAACTGCCCGGAGGAGGAAGCAACAGAGACGGGGTGGACGTAAACAAACTGAACAGCTTCTTTCAGCTCCTACCCTCCAAGAAACGCTATCGCAGCTTAAGATGCTCCACAACCAGGCTGCGGAACAGCTTCCTACCTCAAGCTGTCAGGATGCTCAATGCACCAGCGTCCCAGATCTTCTCACTGGACTTTATTTATTATTTATTTATTTATTCATCATTGGGACGTTTGTTTGTTTGTTTGTTTGTTTGTTTGAAATGTATGTTGATCTTGATCCGTGAGAAACGCCTTCTCGTTTTGTTGTTCAATCAACAAAATGACAATAAATTTGATTTGATTTGATTTGATTTTGATTTGATTCCGTTAGTTACAATGTAAATTGTTGGTATTTAGAATACTGTTACATTGTTGAAATCAACGGGTTACAATGCGTTGATTAGGATGCGTGCTCAGCCGCACGCATTATAGGAATTATTGTTTTGATTATCGGTAACTCCAAGACTACCAAAGGCTATGTCAACTTTTATGTTATGACATTTTATGTAATCTGACATTAAATGACCTACTGTTATTTATCATCTGTATAGTTATTTGTCATGTTGGAAAGTCCACAACTGCTGGAGTCAAGTTCGTTGTCTGTAAGAATGCTTGGTCAATAAACCTGATCTGATTTGTCCATCTAATTTGTCCAGTTGTCCACGAACCTCATCATCACTCGAATGACTCGATGAGGTAGCCTAGTAGGTGTCATGTCACAGCTTCTTGGCACATACTGCCCACCGTAGTTTTTGGACAAGCGAGCACTATTAGTTTGAATGCAATATACAATTGTACCACTAGATGGGAGTAATTTTTACACAGTGTCCCTTTAAGGA
Organism: Gadus macrocephalus; assembly: GCF_031168955.1. Taxonomy (NCBI): domain Eukaryota; kingdom Metazoa; phylum Chordata; class Actinopteri; order Gadiformes; family Gadidae; genus Gadus; species Gadus macrocephalus. The sequence goes on along the minus strand of NC_082390.1, from coordinate 23,119,578 downwards.
GGCTTTTCTCAGTTGCTCAGATGCTCTTTTTGAAAGCTTGCCAAATAAAGAAACGATCAAGTCACGAATAAAGGACATTCCCACGTCAGCTAGAAGTGTTCAGCGACATATTGATGAAATGGCTGAAAATGTCAGAGCTCAGCAAACAGCTGGATTAAAAGATGCTGTGGTATTCAATTTTATTGCACTTGAAGAAAGCGTGGATGTGAATGACATTCCGCGTTTGGCAGTCATGGCAAGGTACTGTGATTCAACTGTCAGAGAGGAACTATGCTGCTTGAAGCCAATGCCTGACACTACAAAAGGTGAAGATGTAGCCATGGCATTAATTTAACTTTTTGAAGAACAAGGGATTAACATCAGAAAAGTGTTGGCAGTGACCACAGACAGCGCCCCCGCTATGGTTGGGAGACACAAGGGAGCTGTCAAACTGATAGAAGAAAAAGTTGGCCACCCCATCATGAAACTCCACTGCATAATACATCATGCAAAAATGTCAAATTCCGATCTCAATGAAGTTATGGCCACGGTGACAAAGATTATTAACTTTATAGTGAAGCGATCTGCACTGACGCATCGGCAGTTTCAGTCCCTGCTCGAGGAGCTGGACAGCGCATACACAGATCTGCCTCTCCACTCAGCAGTGAGATGGCTGAGTTGCGGAAAAGTTCTGGAGCGATTTGTCAGCTGTCTTGATGCTATCGAGGCCTTTCTGGCTGAAAAGGGCAAAAAGTATCCCGAACTGGAGGACGAGAAATGGATTGTTAAACTTATGTTTCTGGCGGACATTATGGGACATCTGAATGTGCTCAATCTCAGACTGCAAGGTGCAGGACAAACTGTTTTGGACATGTTTGAGACATGGACGGCTTTTGTCGGTAAGTTGGCAGTATTCTCAGATGACATTTCCACCTCCACATTCCGCTACTTCCGACACCTGAGAGAGCTGTCCTCCCTGCGCAACATCAACACCGCTGAAATAACCGCGTACATGCGTGTGCTGGAGGCGTAGTTCACGACGCGATTTGTGGATTTTAAAAGGTACAGACCAATGTTCTCTATCTTGATCAAGCCCGACAGCTTGATGGGCATGATTTGGATGCTACTCTAATCGACTGGATGGATACTGAGGACATGGAAATGCAGCTGATTGAGCTGAAGAGCTCAACACTGTGGGTGACCAAGTTTGCGGAGCTCAGAAAACAGTTTGGAAGCCACACCAGTGAAAGATCACAGAGCCCACATCGTCACATGCTGGGCATTTGCACCTGAGAAATTCAGCTGTCTCCGGGGCATTGCACTGGCGCTGCTGTCAGTCTTCGGGTCAACATATCTCTGTGAGCAGGTGTTCTCACACAGGAAACATGTGCTCAGCCCCACCCGCAGTTGGTTAACAACGGAGCAATCTGGGGCATGTTTGCAACTCAAAGTAACTAACTACAAGACACAGATCACAGAGCTCAGTCAAGCAAAGCAGGGCCAGGGATCACACTGTCTGGTAGGCATCTGATAATTTGATGTTGCCTCAGCCTACACTAGTTTTAGTTTAAATGTGTAGCTGTTTTTCAGTCTTTGAAATGTTGATGTGGCTATTTTGTTAAGAATACAGATACTGTTATTGTTGAGAATAAAATTTCAAACTGGCACTCCATGTCACAAAGGTTGCCGACCCCTGACTTAGATATTCTATTGAAAGGAAAACTCAATGGTGCACCTGGATGGAGCTTTCAGAAGGGTATTCTTTAAGTATGCTGAGCTGGTTTGAAACCATTTCATGCTCTTTATTACAGTTGACCAATGAGGGCCGGTACCCCTATACGTTACTGATCCCGGACTCCAGACCCCAACATGATTGGTTGAAACAAATATAAAGCGAAAGAAGGTGAAACCTCCCTGTTGTCGCGGGTTTGAGCTCATCCGCCGTCAGGCTTTGCATTATTAAAAGGAGGTCTTCCTACCTCGTCTCCGATGAGGAACTGGTCGTCGATGGTGAAGGTTGCAGGGTCGTTTGGGTTCAGCCACCACATGGGCCGGTAGATGGGGTGCCTGGTGAGCAGCCACTCCTCTGAATACTTCTCTATCAGCGGGACCACCAGGTCCTGGTGCAGCGAGATGTAGGATCGGGTCAGGTTCAGCACCTACATACAAAACAAGGCCGTAGGTTGAGGAAACCATCATTGTTATTGTTCATATTGGCAGGTGAACCTTGTATCTTGTGCAGGACTGGAATCTCAATAGGCTAACATCTCGTGTGACTGAGCAGAAACTGGTTATGAACTAAAAGTGTTGTTCTTATGTTTCTATAGTTCTTAGTTCTTGTATCAGTGGCTATTTAACTCAGACCATCTGGCTGGAGCTACTCTGTGTGTTTGGAGATCAGTGGGCAAAGACAATGTTATTTTCTGAACTGGTTCAATCTCTCCGAGGGCCAAAACCAAAGAGCGGTTTGTTGTTGACTTAGTGGTTCAGCGTTGTCCTCGTGTCCTGTCTGTCTCAAAATAACTCTGTATTCCTGGGGTCACATCGTCCCCCATGTCCCCTGCCTAACAGGAACCCTGACCGCATCCAGCATAGCGTGTGTTATAACAAAAGCAGATAGAAAACATTTGGGGGAATAGATTCAGAATCATGACCTGGACAGAGACTTATTGAGGAGCCAGGCATTTATGTGGTTTCAGTGCTATATGTGGTTTTAGTGCTATATACGTTTCAACGTGACCTTTAAATGTCATTAGTCTACAACCAGCATATTTTCCAATGAAGGTGCCACATTCAAATTAAATCATTTAGACCAGAGAAATGCTTTACTTTTGTGTAAAATCCTCCAAACCGTGTCAAACTTGTCAGTTTGGAACGGACATTTTAATTGCCATAATAAAGTATTTTTCCAAGTCAGCTTCATTTTGGTTGGTGCAAAGTGGAGTCATAACTCCCCGCGACAGACCCTAAGCCACACCAGATGGACCCCCTCCACAGGTGAGGTCAGGAGGGAGCTGAGCAGTGCGTGTGTGTGTGTGTGTGTGTGTGTGTGTGTGTGTGTGTGTGTGTGTGTGTGTGTGTGTGTGTGTGTGTGTGTGCATGCATGTGGGTTTGCCTGTTCGCGTGTACTTGTGCGTGTTTGTATGTGTGTGTGTGTGTGTGTGTGTGTATGAGTATGCGTGTGTGTGTGTGTGTGTGTGTTTGTGTGTGTGTGTGTAGGGATGGGAGTGTGTATGTGTGGTGTGTGTAGGGTTGGGAGTGTATGTGTGTGTGTGTGTGTGGGTGTATGAGTGTGTGTGTGTGTGTGTCTGTGTGTGCGTGTGTGTGTAGGGGTGGGAGTGTGGGGTACGTAGGAAAATCAGGGGACAAAGGGTCAGCCGGAGTATTTTCTCTACAGTGGGAAACATATTTGTATCTGAGAGCCCCTGGAATCTGGGTTGTACATCGGACCGTCCTGGCCTGTACTGGACTGGACAAGACTAGACTGGACCGGCCTGGACTGCACTGGACCAATGCAGGAGTGGACTGGACTGGAAGGCCATTAAAAGGCTGAAGGTCGGGGAGAAAAGCCCTAGTTCTACACACTGAAAGGAGGAGGAAGAGATAGAGGAGGAGAAGTAAGAAGAGGAGGAGAGAGAGAGGAGATGGAGGAGGGGGGGGAGAAGGAAGGGGGAGGAGGAGGTGGAAGAAGAGCAGGAGAGAGAGGAGATGGAGGAGGAGGAAAGGGGAGGAGGAGACAGAGGAGGGGGAAGGAGGAGGAAGGGGGAGGAGGAAGTGGAGGAGGAGAGCGAGGAGGAGAAGGAGGAGGTTGAGGATGGGGGAGGAGGAGGAGGAGAAGGGCAGAGCAGGAGATGTTGATAGTCCTAGGAACAGTGTCCCCTCCTGCTCCTCTCCACAAACACACCTTCTGGCCCGTTGCCATGGAGGAAACATCTCGCTGCACAGCGTGAGAACGCAGCTCTAGAGAAAACAACCAGTCCTCCACCGACCCAAACACAAACATTATCCCTCATCCCAGCAATAGAAAAACGCTTAGAATTGTGGTGTTCATTCATTTTCTATGCAGCACTATCCTCCCTGCTACAGCAATGGGTCATGTACTTGCATACTACTATATAGACTTTTAATATAATATAAGCGAGGACAGTAAACCCATTTCATTTTAAGTGCCTTGCACACTCTTCCTCTTAGCTGGGGTCCAACCGACGGCCCCCCTGACAGGAGCCTACCTGCTCCTCTCCGTAGACCCAGGGCGGGGTGTGGAAGCTGAGGACTGGGAGGAAGGCAGCCACCTCCAGCCACCTGATGAACAACTCTTCATCCGTCACCATGTCTCCCGACAGAGAGCCACCTGGGAGGGGGGCGGAAAACGGTTTAAACCCAATAAAGATCTGGCCATTCGTGTATGTGAACTCATGTAGTTAGTCGTGATGCTAGCGATGCTAATCATGGTATTTATGTGATGCTCGTGGTACTAACGATACTAGTCAAGTGATGCTAGTGATGTTAATGATGTAGAAAGACTAGTGATGCTAGTCATGTGATGCTAGCCATACTAGAAGCGCTAGTGATGTAGAAAGGCTAGTGTTGATAGATGCTGTGTTGATAGATGCTTGATAGATGCTGGTGATTTTAGTGAGGCGTGCTAGCCTATTGATGATAATGACGACCAGTAGGAGTTGTACAAGGAGACCCAGTATTACCTACTGCGTCCGGGAGAAGGAAGTTGTATCCGAGGAGCGTGTGGTGCAGCAGCGAGGGTATCAGGCCCCTCAGACCCAGGGGCCCCCACTCCGACTGCAGGGCGGGCATCCTCACAAACACAGGCTTGTGACTCGTCCTGCGAGGGAAGAATGGGGTAAGGCCCGGACATCATCCTCTCCTCCATATCACATGTTCATGTTTTTTGACAATCAATGTGGATTGACATTGAAGAAAGAAAAAAAAAGAGAGGTAGATGATGAATGATAAATTATTACTTCTCTAACAATGCAGCAAAAAAGATGAGATCATATTTTTTGGACAATGAAAACCATCTATTCATAGTATAATAACAATAATGGCAGCGCATTGGTCTTTAAAACATGCTTTGTTCTTCTTGCGGCCCCTCACTCACCGGGTCCCAGCGGTCATGATGGCCGACTCTCCCATCCGGGCCGCGACGTCCGCCAAAAGGCCGATGTACCGCTCACCCCCCAGGGGCCGCAGGGGCCCTGGGCCCTCGGGGGGGGCGGCCACGGCTCCCTCCAGCAGCACATACTCCATGGCCACGAGGTCTTGAAGGGCCCCCACTCTGTCCAGGAACCAGCCCACCCCTGCAGGGCTGGTGAGGTTGAGCTTCACACAGAAGTGCCCCCCCCACTGACTCAGCACTGGGACCTGGAGAAGAACAGAACCTCTCTGAAGCTCCATGGACTCATTAGATCACACTGGAACTTACTGCTCAATGTTATTGGGTTTAAATGCAAATGTTAGTGCTGGAGTTCCATGAGGGCAAGGCAGACTTAATGATAGACAAATACTATTGATAGAGAGAGAGTGAGAGAGAGAGAGAGAGAGAGAGAGAGAGAGAGAGAGAGAGAGAGAGAGAGAGAGAGAGAGAGAGAGAGAGAGAGAGAGAGAGAGAGAGAGAGAGAGATGATAGAGTGATAGATATATAGAAACGGATATATATATATAGAGAGAGAGAGAGCATATTTGTCAGTATAAAAACGTTTAGAGAGACAGACAGACAGACAGACAGACAGACAGACAGACAGACAGACAGACAGACAGACAGACAGACAGACAGACAGACAGACAGACAGACAGACAGACAGACAGACAGACAGACAGACAGACAGACAGACAGACAGACAGACATATCTCCTCACCAGCTGTCCCTGGGGGCCAGAGGGCAGGCTGAGCCAGTACTGCTCTCCTCCGCCCCCTCCGGCCAGCGAGCTGTGGAACTGAGCGGTGTGGATGCTCTGAAAGGGGGTGAGGGTGATGGAAATGTTCAGAAGCTTGACCAGCCCCAGGTCCCTGGTCTGTCTCTTGGACAGCCCTCTCTTCCTGCCCGTGAGGTAGTCATGGTCCTGAGACAGAGAGGGGTCATGGTCAGCAGGCCGTGTTGGTGTGTCTGGTTGGTAGTACAACAGAGTAATTTGTGTGCGGATCATTTTCGGATAATGCCTCAGTGGCGGTGAGACTGCGTTGCTGCTGACCAGTGTGTTTGAGGGGCCATGTGGGAACATTCTGCACACACTGCGCCGCTCCAAGCACAATGTGGCGCTGCCATTGAGTGCAAACCTGCAACAGCAGGTTGTTCACTCATTGGTTTTACTAACCATTCGATGAGTGCTGCATGCAGCGTTCAGCTATTGAGCTTCTTAGCCTTTCTTATTCTTTCTTATTATGTATTGATATGTCCTTCTGGGTTATTGGCAATGGATATTTTGACCAGAAGCATTAAAACCATGAGTTGATTGTACACTTGTCAGGGGAAAGAACGTGCCACAGAGCAGTCTCTGTTGGGGCGTTCCAGACAGATTAGCAAGCATTCAGGTTGCAAATAGGAGATTTATTCTTACATAACATCTTAGGAACACAAGGTTAAACTATGGAGGGGGGGTCCATCCGGTTTAGTGGGGATAAACACGTTGTGCAATTTCAACAATTAAGACAATCACACACGCACATTGGAGCTTAACTTTATGTAATGGGATGTCTGAATGTGAGAGCACTAATTCTCCCAAGTCTTTCTACATTGAGACTAAACACTCTCTTAGTGTTGTGTGGCGGGTAGATAAAAAACGCTTGTGAAACTAAAAATAAGCAATAGACCGATAGCTTTGATGCCGTTCACACAACTGTGATGCTGCTCAACAACCCTGCTGCTCAGACCACCGTTAACTTTCCAAACAAAACCGCTGGACCACAGAGCTCCTGGGAACGAGGTGGAGCTACATCTGCTCGTCAATACAACAGCCTGGGACCCAGCGGTGTGCAGGAGAAAACAGATTCTGTTTCACCGTGACGCTGTCTTTTCTGTTGTGTTCTCCCCTCCTACTTAGCGGCAGGACACCTGGTGAGGAGGTCATGGGAACATGAGAGGTGAACTCTGGGAAACTCTGTAGTCCCGTACCTGTGATGAACTCAGCCTGGGAAAATAAGTGTATAGAGTATTTAACACATTCACAGTTCCTGTAAAATATTAATTCACAGCACAACACTATTATTTATAACATTTTATGTATGCACTTTTTGGTTAGATGCTAAAGTATAACTAAAGTTGTATCTAAAATAATCCACATAAGGACTTCTTTGAGTCTGGTTTATGGTCTCATGGTGTGTAATAGGGTGGGGCAAGTCCCACACAAGTAGGGCAAGTCACAAACATTATCAGTGAAAAACATTTAATGGTATAATAACAAATTAATTTAATGTACTCTCAACGGAAAACTACTGTATTGAATAATTTCAAAGAGTACATTATCAGATGGTCAATGGTGTCTTGGTTTAGCACTCCACCATTAAGGCTACATTATTTTCCTTCCTATTTGTATCTATTTTTGTATTATAGTGTGCTTTTAATGTATTCTGTTTAGTGTGGCGTAAGAGAAGCAACTTAGATTGCGTAATTAAAATACAGCAACAATTTCCATGGACACGTTTGGTAGAAAACAGCACTCAGTTAGCATTCAATGAAAACATTCTAGTTCAGAGAGCGTTTTGCGTCTCTGAATAATCAGGACACAATTGAATTGTGGATGCAAGAAACACATCCAGTGCTGACACAACATGGAAACATTTGGACCACAATTGTTGACAATACTAAAGAAACTTTTTATTTTGAGGGCATTAACATTTTATATATGAGACAATTAATTTGCTTTGAAGCATCATTTAAATGTTTTAGGTGAGTTATGACCTTTTGCACATGAGCTATGGTGTGGTGCTGCACTATATACCTAGAGCTTTGAGAATGTAAACTCATGAACTGAGCCAAAGCAAGTGAGAGAAACTGTCAGTTTACTGCTGTTTCTATTGAACCCCCAGACCCAGGAACACATGTGTTCTCCAAGTGAAAAACATGTTGTCCTCCTTGGTGACATTCCAGTGAACCTGTAATCCTTCCCTCTCCCCACTGTTCCCCTGGAGTAGACGTCCACAAGAACACTGCTTTCACTGGCCTTTCTGACCAGCAGCCTAATCCCCTCCTAACCAACAGTCCTGACGCCAGAGTACAGTACCACAGTTCAGGAAACACACCATCAGCTATAGATGAGGATAAAGGACAGACAGACAGACAGACAGACAGACAGACAGACAGACAGACAGACAGACAGACAGACAGACAGACAGACAGACAGACAGACAGACAGACAGACAGACAGACAGACAGACAGACAGAGAGAGAGAGAGAGAGAGAGAGAGAGAGAGAGAGAGAGAGAGAGAGAGAGAGAGAGAGAGAGAGAGAGAGATAGATAGATAGATAGATAGATCCGCATTTTGTCCGGTAACTTATCAACCCCAGCGTATTCGGTTGCTAATCGAAGTCAACGACTTTGGCGAACTATTTCTCTGCTGATCAACGTATGAATGATAACAAATACATTGTAAAAAGACACACTGTGTGAAGTTATTTTTTCGTTTTGGCAAGTAGCCAATACTAATAATACCAATACTCTTTGGCTGGGATGCAATGATGAGGCATCAGACAATCAAGTCATTTTAGCCTGAATACATAGGTAAAAAGCACCAGAGCAGGTTGCTAGTACTTAGCCTCCCGCTTGGACAATCGATTAAGAGAGAGACTGAGGGAGAGACGCAATCATCCCGACACCCCGCCCGCCGCTGTTGGTTCTGGATCTGCCGGTTGGCCGGTCGCCCGGTCTAACCCAATGTCTCGTTCTGCTCCCAACGCTTCTTCCATCGATGTAGGACTCGGGCCCGAGCCCATGCAGGTGGGGAGAATGCGGTTGTCCTCTGCAGAACGTCGCCGCCGTACTAGGAACAATCTCAGTCGTTACTGTGGGGAGGGGGGTCATTCTCTTGACGCATGCCCACAGACAGTAAAAGGGCAAGCTCACCAGCTTCCAGGGGGCCGCTGGTGAGTAGCCGGTCCTCCGGGTTCCCCCACGCGGATCCTAGTTCCGGGTCAGTTACCTGGTCTTCAGCATTTCAAGTATTTTTTTGTTTTTATTGACTCGGGTTCTGATGAAAAATTTTCTCTTTGTTCTCAGGCCCAGCTGAGACTGGACTTACTCCCTGAGCCCAAGGAGGTCTTTGCCTTGGATGGCCGCCTCTTGGCTCGGGTTACCCACCGGACCACTCCTGTTTCGCTCCTGCTCTCGGGCAACCATCAGGAATTAATTAGTTTTTTTTTTTTATTCCCTCCCCCACGTCCCCCTTTGTGCTCGGCCTTTCCTGGCTGAGATTGCATAACCCCCACATTGACTGGTCCACCTCATCCTTAGTCAGCTGGAGCACTTTTTGTCACTCTCACTGCCTTCGGTCTGCCACGCCCCCTAGTAAGTGTGCCGTTGCCCCTCATTCACCTGACCCCATTGACCTCTCTGGAGTTCCCTCCACTTACAATGACCTCCAGGAGGTATTTAGTAGAGATAGGGCCCAGTCCCTGCCCCCTCACCGTCCCTATGACTGCTGGAGGCACTGGTTGGAGGGAGCGGCGCATCCCTTTATCGTGTGGACGGACCATCGGAACCTGGCCTACATCCAGACGCCCGTAGGCTGAACTCCCACCAGGCATGTTGGGCTCTCTTCCTGGGTCGTTTTCGTTTTAACCTCACCTACCGTCCTGGTTCCAAGAACGGCAAGGCCGACGCTCTCTCTCACCAGTACGACTCCCCGGTGTTGCAGTCGGTGGAGGAAAGGATTCTCTCTCCCGCCTGTGTCATCGGGGCAGCCCGATGGGAGATTGAGCGGGTAGTGCTGGACGCCCAGCAAGGACTACCTACCCCCGAGGGTTGCCCTCTGGGTCGGATGTTTGTTCCCCCGGTAGCCCACACGGCCGTTCACCAGTGCGGGCACGAGTCCAGAGTTGCCTGCCATCCAGGGTTTCTCCGCTGTCTCTCTCTCAGGGTTTCCCCAGGTTTGATCAACCCAAATTTAAGACTTTTTTTAGACTTTTTTAAGACCACTTCAATGAAAATTAAGACCTACATCGCACCCATTAAGCAGTCGTAAAACACGGTCGTGCATATGTTCATGTATTTTTTGGAACATATGAAACATTCATGTCAATACATTAATGAATGTGCCAAAGGATAAGTGTGCACTCACCAATCAAAGAGCCAAACTGAGGGCCTAACTCAAAGTCTAGAGGCCTGATGTCTCTTAAGACCATGTACCCAGAAATGATAATAAAAGATTAAAAAAACAATACACAAAGTGATGGTGTGAAAGTGTAGCTGTATTTTTGGTTTAAATATCAAACTTTCAACACACAATATAAAATATAAACAAACAAACTCTTTTCAAATTGCTGGTTTCTCAGCATTCAAATTTCCTCAACCATTTCAATGAATCCACCACTTGCCTCGTTGACCTCTTTTACTAACTCCTTCGTAATGTATGGAGCCAGCCCGAACCCTAACCCGTCCACAGACATGGTGACTAATGTATGATAGTAAGCATTATTGGCCCTTAACACTAATATTCGGAAACAACACTGCCTCAAAAGGATATTGGCCTAAGCAACACCAGTAGAGGCTATACTTTTCCCTGAACTTTTAAACGTTGCAAACGTGCAAAAACATAATTATATATTTATGTGGCATTCAGTCCAATGCTTAAAATATATCTGTGGCATTCAGTAGGCCAATGCTGTGGTAAAGTGTGTAAAGTATGACCAAGTGTTTCTTTCTGTTCAATAGATAGAACTTTATCAATCCCCTGTAGGATAAATTTGTTAATGTTTGTCCCTATAAAACAATAATGGCAACAAAAAAAAAATACAAAACATGACGGTAACTCTAAAGTCAAACCGTCCAATCTGAAGGCTCTACTTAACCACTCCCCCTACTCACTTCCAGCAATGCAAAGCGAACAGAACTGAGGTGGGGAGGGCGTAGCTTAAGTAGTTTGTGACCGACCCAGAGGAACGCAACGCAAATTCAATGTGAACATGTATGAGGCTTTAATAAAATCCCGGACGATTTTGAAATTCCACCCGGACACATGTGTCTCAAAAAGAGGGCATGTCTGGGCAAAAGAGGACGTCTGGTCACCCTTCGTAAGGGGAACCCATTTGATTCCTACCTGTTCCACTGTTAAATAGTGGCGCAAGTTGGTGGGCGCTATCCTGGTAATTTCTCTGCGTGAGAAATACGAAGTGTGGCGTGTGAGCGTGTGCATGGGTCGAATTGCGTGTCTCACGCCGAATGCGTGAGACTTGAGAGCCCTGCTTCCCCATGATGTGGCGTCTCCTCTCGACTGATTATGTTTGTTGAGATTGCCGCGCGAAAACCCAAAGTATTGTTCGCGCATACTCCAATAAATGAGACGTTCTCTGACGTTACGCAAAACCCCCGATACGCAAAACGCCCCCCATTTTCCCCTTGTGTTACACTCCGGTTGACTACGAAAACATATCCTAGTAGGAAATTTAAGACCATCTTTAAAAAATTAAGACTTGGGTAACGCAATTTAAGACTTTTTAAGGCCTTAATTTAGGAACATGAAATTTAAGACATTTTTTAGACTTTTAAGACCCCGCGGCTACCCTGCTCTCTCCTCCGACAGCGGTTTTGGTGGTCCTCCATGGCTGCCGACACCAAGGGTTTCGTGGCTGCCTGTTCCATCTGTGCCCACATAGCTGTGGACTTCGTGACTGGTCTCCCGCCCTCAGACGGTAATACGGTCGTACTGACTATTGTCGATCGTTTTTGCAAGGCTGTGCATTTTGTTCCACTTTCAAAACTCCCCTCAGCTCTGGAGACAGCGAACCTGCTGGTCTTGCACGTGTTCCGGCTCCACGGTATCCCCCAGGACATTGTGTCGGACCGGGGACCGCAGTTCTCCTCACGAGTTTGGAAGGCGTTTTGTCAGGCGTTAGGGGTGTCGGCCAGCCTCTCTTCCGGCTACCACCCACAGACTAACGGCCAGACGGAGCGAGCTAACCAGGACCTCGGGTCGGCATTACGTTGCGTCGCCGCCGAACACCCTGTCTCCTGGTCCACTCATCTGCCGTGGATCGAATACGCAAGGAACTCTCTGGTCTGCTCCGCCACAGGTATGTCTCCTTTCCATGTGTCTATGGGCTTCCAGCCCCCACTCTTCCCGGTGCAGGAGACAGAGGTGGCGGTCCGTCAGTCCAGGAACATCTCCGACGCATCCGCCGGGTGTGGCGCGAAGCGAGGGAGGCACTCACGTGCACGGCGGCCCGGAACCGGCAGCTGGCGGACCGTCACCGCACTCCTGCTCCCGACTACCAGGTGGGGCAGAGCGTCTGGCTCTCCTCTCGGGACCTGCCCCTTCAGACTGAGTGTAATAAGCTGACACCTAAGTACATTGGTCCGTATGTGATTTCGGGTATCATTAATCCGTGTGCTATCAAGCTCAAGCTACCCCCTGCGCTCAACGTCCATCCAGTCTTCCACGTTTCACTTCTAAAGCCTGTTTCTGCCAGCATTCTCAATCCTCCGGCTGAACCCCCTCCACCCCCCCGGCTCATCGATGACCACGCGGTCTATTCTGTCCGGGAATTGTTGGATGTACGCAGACGGGGTAGGGGGTTCCAGTTTCTGGTGGACTGGGAGGGGTACGGGCCGGAAGAGCCGTGGGTCTCCCGATCCTTTATTTTGGATCCTGAGCTTATCAGGGAATTTTATGAACGTTTTCCAGAGAAGCCTGGTGGGCCGCCAGGAGGCATCCGTTGAGGGGGGGGGGGGGGGGTACTGTCACGGTTGCTCTATGATTTGCTCCACAGGCATTGGTTCTTAGACAGGTGCGGGGCGTGGCGAGCGGAGCTGGGCACCACAACGTGGCACACCTGGACCTAATCAACTAATCACATACTCTTTCTTAAGCCTGGCGGGGACTTCTCGTCGGCACCAGATTATTCCGTCTCATTCGGTACTTTGGCTGACGAGTGTACATCGACCTTCGATACTCTGACCTGATTTTGTGATTCCTAAACGACGTGTTATCTTTTCGCCAGTAGCCAGTTCCTCGCCAGCGGATTACCACCGGACCACAGCATTCTCCGGTGCCTCCGCCAGCTATGCCTACCCGCTCCTGTCTTCGTCTTGCCCGCTGGATATCTTTTGAGTTCCTCTTTTTTGACAATAAACCGTGGATTGTCCGTACTGTCTCTGTCTCTGCATCCGGGGTCCAAACTAATCTTTCCGCAAACCGTAACAGGCTGTTTTAACTTGCAACTGATAGTCGGTGGATAGTCGGTCTCTTGTTGACAAAAAGTGACTTTTGGTCAGAGTTTTTGTCAGAACGCCTGATGTAGGCTAGATTGGATGGAATGCGTGTTGTGAATTGAGAACAGCCAGTACATGATTTGATACAGCATTCAGCTGTGCAACAAATATATTTTTATTTTTCAATCTTGATGACCTTTGTAGTGCTGTGTGTAGCCACACGTTTGCTCCTTCTGAACTTAAACATGCAGTTAATTTCCTTTCATAGCTCCTCTTGTTTATGTTGGTAGCTTAGCCATGTCATCTCATTTTGTCAACATTGGATACATGGAGCAGAACATAGTGGGTCATATGTCTGATGCTTTTTGGAAACGTTTTCTTCATAAAAGGTGCCAGACAGATTTTGTATACATTTTATTCCTTTGTAATTAGCTACATGGGTATACCATCTATCAGAACTTTTCGTTACCTGCACTAAAGAGAGAAAAAAGAGTGCATCCTCATTGTACCCAGCACTTCTGAAAATGCACTTCGGAATGCGTCTCTGTCCCCAGCACATTTCAAACCAAACTGACGCCCATGGTTGTAACGTTAATCATACACCTTGATGGTGTATGATACAATAAAGTCTATAGGAAATTAAATACGCAGCATCATCCTCATTCATTTTTTGCCATACTTTCTATGGCACACAAAGACACAGACAGAACTCATCATCAAGACGTTAGCCTTGTCCTTTGAGGAGGACTCAAAGAACCAGGAGGTTCTCACAATGAAATCCTCCAATCTGGATTTCAAACTCATGAAGGCTGGATCCCAAACACAAATTGTGGAGGCTGGTTGATGTATGACGGAACATACCATGTCGGCGAGGAGGGTGGTGGAATGTTCGCTGAGGCTGATGACCCCCTCACTCAGATGGTGTCTCCTGAGGCGGTTTGAGAAGGTTCTCAGTTCCCTCTCCACCTTCACACCCGAGTCCACACTGGCTAGAAAATTCCAGAAAGGTAACCTAAAAAAATATCAAATCTCTTTATTGATGTTGGTCTAATTAGGAAATTACTCATTACGCCAAACTCTGGATTATAGTAGGAAGAGCAATTAAAGGAACAAACATCCCGGAAAGAATAGAAGAAAAATAACTGCAAGGCATTACAATCTGAGGACAATTGCAGTTGCATTATAAAAATAAATAAAACATATACCAAAACATTTGCATATGTACCAAAAATAATGCATTTAATGCAGTAAAATGTGAATATAGAAATTAGCAAGAAATATGGTTTTACATAATATTTAAATATCCATTAAAAGGCTCTTCGATTTATTTTTATTATTTATTTTGACATGTTGCACATACACAAGATAAGGAGCCCTGCAATGGGATCAGATGCCTCTAAGTCACTATGTCGTGTCCATGGGTTCAAAAGAAGCTGATTGTTATGTCCTTTCTATGTCAAGAGGCACGGAGACCCACCAGAGCGTTCTCATGTTCGGCAGCTCCCTGCTTTGCTGGGAGAGCTGTGAAGCTGCCTCCTGGTGGACGGCCTTGACATGGCGGGCCACACACACGCTGTACTGCAGAGGAAGGCGCTCCATGCCGGGCAGCGTCTGGAGGCAGAACTGCTGCCTGCTCTCCAGCCCCAGCTGGACCGGGATGTCTGGGGAGAGCAGCACGGCGACACCTTGGAGGACGTAAGGAAACAGATCCAGTCATGAAGTGGAGTGTGAATGTGGATTGGACGCTTAGGCTGCTCTCAGCCTTATTCATATCAGCTTTGGATAATAACATCTTCATTTTGACAAATTAAACAAAACAAAATCATGAACCAGATTCATGTTTGTAGATTGTAGTTAAACAGGTTATGTCAAAGGTGCGTTAGTGTGTTTGCCAAGGTGCGCACATTTGCAAAATCCTGTTAAATAGCGTTAAATAATAACACATAATCTGTTCTGATACGCCCTATTCAAATTTTCTTGAAAATTGAATGTTTAATTCTACTAATGAGCTGTAGCCAGGAGCTGGAACATCCAATTAGTGGCTGCACAGTGATGGAACAGTTAAGCATGTGCAACATCCAAGGCTGTATGAACAGAATCATAACTGGATAACCTATAAATAGACAGCAAGACAAGAGGAATCCCTTACACTGCCAAAGACCTCCAGAAAGATTAAGCCGGTGCTAGTTCTACAGAAGGAGGAATTGTCAACGTAAATACAACATTTGGGCGCCCAAACATTTAAGGAATAAAGCATTGCTGCAGATCAAAATGTAGCAAGACAGTTTGACAAATAAGATGTTTTTGTGTGCAGTACAGTACCGAAACCACGGGTTCAGATAAGTCTGAATGAGTCCGCTACACAATTTATGGAAACTCGTAGCACCCATTTTGAAACGCTGTGACCTGAACAAGCCTGTGCTTTCGATCAGTTTACAGATGTTATATATTTTCTTGTTCGACCTAGCAAACTCCAGAAAGACCCAGTTTTTCCCTTCACTTTAAGAAAAAAGTGAGGCGCTATTGGCCTTAGGATGTGATTGGCAATGGCAGATGTCATTGATGTGACATAGCGTGAGAGTGTAAGCGAGAACGGAGCCGGCACAGAGGCAGAGTGTAGCCTGGGTCAGCGGTATCACCTGACAAGCTCCTCCAGAAGGAGCCTGAGGAGTATGTGGTTGGATGAGTTTACT
Source organism: Gadus macrocephalus (assembly GCF_031168955.1). NCBI lineage: Eukaryota > Metazoa > Chordata > Actinopteri > Gadiformes > Gadidae > Gadus > Gadus macrocephalus. Next base: position 23,103,530 of record NC_082390.1, on the reverse strand, counting down.
GTCGCTCCACACCAGCGCTGGTGGAGTGTCTGTTTACCGAGAACTCTGAAAGATCTGGGGAGCACCAGGCAGTGCAAGGAAAGGGGCAGCACTGGAATACTAGGTCAAAGTCATTGCTTATTGTTTGCCCTCCGTAGAGGACGCACACGCACTCGCACACAAACACATGAACGCACACCACAGCACACACACATTAGCTACAGGGCACTTTAACAACAAGCAAAAAACAACAACAATATAAAGACAAATAGTGAGGCGCAGTCACAATGAAGCCACTGCTAAAACATAAAAAAAAGACGCAAAAAAGTTCATTTAGTCTAACTTGATATATTAACTTGTATCTTCATGTAACTGAATACTAGTCTGTTTACATGAACATACAAGTTAAAAAAAATTATGTTCATACAAATCAACCAATCTCACATTATATTACTGTGGTAAACAAAGCTGGGGGACAAAAATCAGATGAATCGTCTTCAATACTTTAATGCTTCCAATGCCAACTGAGTCTGTGTCAACCCGAGCCCTGCACTACTAGCCTGAGTATCACGGACTGTTTGAGATTATGTGTAGCAGATAATTATGTTCACAGATGTATCTGCCCTGAGAGGAATGCCAGCCCACTCTCAAGTTACCTCCTCCCATTCCTTACCCCCTTGCTGCCTTCCTCTCACCCCTTCCCAAGTCCCACCGTCTCCCAACGTCCCCTGCTACCCTTCAGCCCCTGCTCGCTATACCTTCCCCTCTGCATGGCCCTCTTCCATGCCAGCTTGGCCACTGACCCCGTATAAAGAAACAAATCCTTCATCTATAGACACCTGTCGACCTGGCCAAGTATATACTAGCGTAGCATGTCCTCGTAGAGCCTAGCCTAACCTAGCTGAGCCTAGCCTTCCAACCTTTTGACCCAATCAGTTATGACCACCTTAACAAGATCTCAGAGACGGAAAACCGATCCAGGGATCTCTCCTGGTATGTGAGCCATATCCAGGCCAGACGGACTGCTCTCATTCCCAGTTTGGACAGTTTCAAGCTCCTCTGATGAGACACGATGAGGCAGAGACCAGCAGAATGCAGGACCAACAGTAATGCACTGAATCAGTCAGATTCAGAGTCAGGAAAATATCCTACATCCTGTAGCCGGAGAGGGTGTCCTACATGGGTGTCCGACGGGGAGTTTGCGTGAAGGCATAATGTCAAACAGATAGCTGTGACACCTCTACTATCCCTTCTGAAGGTATTAAGTCACAACCTCTGGGTTTATTAAAAAATATATAAGCAGCTGTGAAATGAATCTTTTCAGATGTGAGGGCCTTGCTTGCTTTTGCTTGGCAAGTCCAGTCCCCTTCATGCAGAATGTAAAAGAAAATTAAAAACAAAGTTGTCTTTTAGAAAAAACTTCTCCCAATAAAGTTTGGAAGAAGTTTTGGACACACGTTCTGATAAATAAAATGTATTTGGATTCTCAAGTCCAAAGCCAAACTCTTAAACAAGACACGTGGATTTACTCTCTCTCTCTCTCTCTTTCTCTTTCTCTCAGACTGCTGATAGCCTCGTGACCCGTCCCAGAGTTCAAAGGTAAAGAGCCAGGCTGACTGAAGGATGGAGGGGGTGATACAAGCTCGGGCTGCATGCCATGTGACCACAGTCCCCCCCCCTCTCCCTATTTCTTATACCCGTTTCCATGATGCTCTCATACCTACAGCCTTCACCAACAAAGTCATCAATGAAATCTCAAAATGTGTGATCTCCCATCTTCTACCAAGATACATTTCCTTTGCAAGGGAAACTTGCTCTCAAGCACATCCAACCAAGGGAAACGAATGACGGTTATGGGTGGATGCTGATTTTCCGTTTCCGATCAGTCAGATTAAAGGTCCCATAGCATGAGAATAAGACTTTATGAGGTTTTCTAACATTAATATGAGTTCCCCTAGCCTGCCTATCGTCCCCCAGTGGCTAAAACTTGCGTTCGGTGTAAAACGAGCACTAGGTATCCAGCTCGCCTTTGAAAAAATGGAAGCTCAGGCGCGCTGAATTGGAACGTGGCCCCATATGTCGTCATAAGGGGCCAAGTCACCTCCCCTTGCTCTGCCTTGCCCGCCCAGAGAATTCGGCCCGCCAATGAGACAATGTTCTACGACCGTGCGAGCGCCACATGTGTGTGTGTGTGTGTGCGTGTGTGATCACACACACTAACGCAAGTGTTGTAAACTTCTTTGTTATTTGGATAACCGTTCTGCTGTTGGTGTTATGGAGTATAACACATCAGACTCTCGTCTCTGGTATTTCCACAACGAGACTTGTAGTGGGGGTTATCTCAGCCATGGTTGAGAAGGAATTGGGGGAAAGGAACTTTGGCTTTGACTCCCAGAAGAACATGAACCACGACATGGAGGAGAAAGGGATGGTTGCCCGCCATTGTCTCCCGCTTGAGCCCTGCTTCCCGCTGCCCACTGCGAGGGACCACGGCTTCGGCGCTGCCCGCTGGCGGTGGTCCCTCGGCAGCAAGGCTCCGGCGGGAGACAATCGCTGGCAACAATCCCTTTCTCCTCCATGTCGTGGTTCAGTCTACTTCAGATTGATGTGGACGGGAAGAGCCAGAGACGTCGGAGAACCCGACACTGTCGTTTGAGATTCATAATATCGTCTGGAGGCGCACACAGCTTTTGGCCGTGATAATATGTATTATATGATATAGGTATCTACGTATTATATGATATTATTTAGATATAGAGCTCCAGGAATTAACGCAAGTGTTGTACATTTCTTTGTTATTTGGATAACTGTTCTGCTGTTGGTGTTATGGCACAGAACACGTCGGACTCTCTGACGTCTCCGGTATTTACACAACGAGACTCCTAGTCCTACTCCTACTCCTATCTCAACCATGGTTGCGAAGTAAATGGGGGAATGGAACTTTGACTTTGATTCCCTGAAATACATGAACCACAAAATGGAGAAGGGATTGTTGCTAGAGCCCGACCTATAAAAGATTTTTATAGCCGATACCGATACAAATATTTGGTGATTAAAAATCCGATATTCAGATATATCGGCCGATGTGTATTTTAAAAAGAAATTCCAGTAACCTGTTACAAAACATGAACAGATTTCACTAAAATTGGTTAAATGTAGTTATTTATGAGTCCTCACTAAAATAATAAGGTATGTCAGTTTTACTTTATTTTTTTATTGTCACAACAGAAAAGTACGGAACCCATAAAGGGACATGGGGTATTTTTATTTTTCTTTACGTTTCTTGTGAGCACGAGAAAGTATCTGGTGCTCACTCGAAAGTATCTTGTGAGCACGAGAAAGTAGGCCCATCTCGTACGCATATCACTGGCTGTGTGTGTGTGTGTGTGTGTATGTGTGTGTGTGTGTGTGTGTGGGTGTGACATCAGTTAGCGGACTAGCGAGGAGAACGAGCGCGAGGGAACACATGCTCCAATAGTGCGAGATAAAAATAAAGCACATTAATTTGAAGGATTTTGCTTGTGTGTGATTTATCGCGGGCACAGGTCGGGTAATGGGCCAAATATTAACGGGTATCGGCGGGTGCGGATTTCATTTTGATATTTTCACGGGTGACGGGGCGGATCTGGTGCTGGACATTGTCAGCATCATGGACAGCATCGTTGCTCAGCTGATGTGGAAAACCATCTGACCTACCAGATCTATGGATATCCTACCATGCGACTGTTTGGGCTACAATTCCTTTAGAGATACTTTCTCGTGCGGACCCAACCAACGCGCCCAAATGCGGCCCAATAAACTCTGCTTTTTTTATTTTTTTATTTTTTTATTTCCAATTGCCTAGGCTAGAGTCCTGCACTGGTCCACTGTTTGAGACCTGTCCCCGTCCGGACCCGTTAATATTTGGCCCGTTACCCGACCCGTATTTCGGGAACGTCTTCAAATACTGTGTTAGGGGCCCACTAATATCTGTATTAAAGCATCCATAAAGAAGTATGCCATGGGAGCTTTTAAAGAATACCAGGTGATGAAACTATCAACTGCGCCGTCTAACTTTCTCTTTTGGAACCTCCCTTGAAGCAGTGGAGGTGATGTAACCAAGTTGTAGCTAGATTTTATTGTAATTATTATTATAATAACAATTATTGTTGTTCATATTATTAATATTGAAGAAAATAAAGTTTGTTGACGTGAATAACAAGTCTTGCCTGTGGTGCTGTGCCCACATGCCTTCATCCGGACGATGTCAGTCTGGACTATGTTCTGATCAACATGCACCCACCCGGGATTTCCCTAATCACTGTTCTGCATACAAACACATCTGGGTGAGGGTGGATGTGTGGAGCTCTGGTCATGGTGAGGGTGGATGTGTGGGGTGTATGAGAGGGTCAAGCTTCTCAGACACTTAGCATAACGCACTCATTATATCGCTCCTCCAAAACGACGGTACTAACCATGATCACACAGGGTTCCTATCCATCGGGATCACACGGACCCCATTAGCTGGAGTTTTCCAGCTAATTTTGATTTTGCGATTGATCTAGATTAAAATCAGCATTATCATGTTCTGATTCAATTCAACCTAAAGGCTTCAGACAGTAGAAGCTCAGACCTGGACTGGGTGGAAGTGCGTTCAGCGTTGGATGTTAATGGGATTTCATGTCCCCGGCGTGTGGTTTCGGCACCATTCAAGCTGTCCCCAGCAGCTCGGGAATATGGTACGTTTAGAGACAGGTGGGCCCACGGAAAGAACCAACAGTTGGCATCCATCTCATATGTCACCCTACTGTACTGCACTGCTGTGGGGCATTCCTTTTTATCCTTCACTCTCTTTCCCCGGCTGGCGCTTAACACAAGACCCATACAACGCAGTCCTCTCTCCGTTTTCTCTCTCTCTCTCTCTCTCTCTCTCTCTCTCTCTCTCTCTCTCTCTCTCTCTCTCGCTCTCTCTCTCTCTCTCTCTCTCTCTCTCTCTCTCTCTCTCTCTCTCTCTCTCTCTCTCTCTCTCTCTCTCTCTCTCTCTCTCTTTCTCTCTCTCTCTCTCTGTCCAGGAGTTCTCTCTGTCATGAATAGCTATCACAGTCCAAATATTATCTCCATGCTTGCTCTGGTAACTTTAGCTACAGCGATGTATGTGTTTGTCTCTGGGTGGTAACCATGGCGACTTCTGGACAGTAACCCCCTTTCTTTGTGACCCTGATCAGTGTTGTGCCATTGTGGTAAACACAGCCAATTAAGGGCTCAATAATTTAAATCATTATAAAATGATAAAAACAAGATGTTGTGTTTCTGTGTGTTTGTTTGTTTTTGTTTGTTGATGTGTGTGTCCTATTTACTAATCAATTGAATCGCTGATCGCGTCAATACACTCTTCGTTAGACACAACGTTAGCGTGTATTAAAATCAATCCGTTGCTTGTGAGGATCTGAACGGCTGGACGGATGAGGACAATGATCTGTTTCCTGAACTTCATCTTACAGTGCAGCGTGTGATGACACTCAGAGCTACAAATTCTGCGGACTTCTGCTTAGGGCGATGACGTGCGGTCCGGAGGCAGGGTCCAGGGTGAGGAGAAATTAAGATGAAGAAAATACAGTTTAGGCTTGCACCACAGTTAGGTACACACCAACAAAGATTCTGTCTTATGGTAGCTCTGTGGAAATGAGTCACATGCCCAATGATGTCACATGAAGAGTGTCAGCCATAAGATCATATGCTTCTGGTCTCCATACAAACACCCAGACTGCTGTCCAGCATGACCCTGAAGCCGATCAGAACATATGGGCCCTATTTTAACGGTCTGAAACTCAAGTGAGAAGCGCCAAGCGCAGGTAGCTTTGTGGGCGGTTCTATGCCGATGTTCCTTTTTTACCAGCGCAAATTTTTTTGCGCCTTTTTGAGTCTGAAGTAGCCTAATTCCCGTAGGTGTGGTTTGGGGCGTAATGTGCAATAAACCAATGAGAGTGCCAGCTCCAATCCCCTTTAAGAGCCATGAGCGCTTTTGAATCTGACGAGTTCATATTTTGACAGCGCGTCTGCAGTCTCCGATGAGACAGATGCATGTGAATTTCAATCTTCAAATGGCTCAGTTTATGGCCAAATAATATGGCCTAATTCACACATGGAATAAGGTTTTCTTACACAGCTTCTGAAATACTGATTCCTCAAATACATTTTGGCAAAGAAAACTTAACGCACATAAGATATGCGGTAACTGTGGTTCTATTTAATGATACACGCAATACATTATAAACATTGTTTCTTATCGGTATTGTATGCATTATCGTTATTGACTTGTGTTCCTAATATGCATGTGTCCCCCCGTTAATATACATTGCCATGGACTGTATTATGTGTTACATGTTTAGTTTGCGTGTGTTTAAACAGATGGATGCACACATGCGAACCCGCATTCATTAATTATTTTAACACTCACTCGCGGTAAAACAATGTTTTCTCACGATCAAATACTCATCAATCCCAAAAAGTACATAATGTCTCTGTCAAGAAAATATGTGTGTGCTGTATGGTGTTTGCAGATGCATTGATTTAAAAGTACAACTTATTACCGCTGTATCAGCTGTTCTTTCCCAAATAATTTACCAAGAATGTGTGGCTAGGTAGATGAGAGAAGCAAAGTGTATGCGCGAGGTGCACAAGCAACATTATGGATGCGCCCTTAAAGTAGCATCTGAACAACGCGCCACTGACTTGAAACCAGGTATTACCTGGTTTGTGTGATTTCTGAAACTGCAAAATAGCACCAGGGAACGTTTGCGCCAGAACACGCCTCCTCCTTCGCCGAACCGCCCCTTGAGGCGCAAGATCATTCCCTAATTTAACGTTGCGTGGCGCAGGAGGAAAAGAACTAGGGTTGCCGCGGTGTGGACATTTTCACACCGAGTAATACGCTCGTGTCAACAACCGTTTATACCGGTATTACCGGTATAAACGGTATTAACTTTGAAACCGCCATCTTCTCCGTCAACTCTCCTCTCACACTCGGTGACAGCGGCTGGTAGCGCGCCAATTCTCGGCGTCTTATAACGTTCTATATATAATAGTATAATATAATTTTACATATCATAATATCACGGCCAAAAGCTCTGTGCGCCTCCGGATGGCCGTAGCGCGGGGAGCTCACGTAGGGATTGGGGTTCGCAGGGTTTGTTTACCGGCGTTGCTATGTTTACCGGTCTTGTAAGGAAGCACGTCAATTCTCGGCGCGACAAATCTCCAGCACAGAGCAGAACTGTGGCCTATTCTACACATTTAAATTTTCTTAATTATAATTATATTATTCATTTTTACTGAATTTGTTTTCTAAAAATAAACTTGTGTTGCCGGTGTGCAACACCGAGTAAACGGTGTTGGCCTCAACACCGGTAATACCGTATACCGCGGCAACCCTAAAAAGAACGCTCTGCCCAAGTTGCAAATTAGCATCGACACATGCGCCAGTGAGAAAGTCAATTGCGCCGGATGCAAGATAGGGCCCCCAGAGTCAGTTCATTGATTCATTCACTCTCACTTAATTTTCTAATTCGAAGGATGTTATCAACAGTCGCGACCCAAATGCCTCTTGACCAATCAGATAGACCTACAATCAATTAGACCTACAATCAATTAGAACAACGAAACATCTGACGGCAAACACAGCCTTCTCATCAGCACTCACCAACCTTTGAGTGCAGTTATTTGATCTTCTTTGAGATAAATATAACATGCAGTTAGTCTAATACTGTTGCAATAGTGATGCAACAGACCGTGCCACAGAGGTGGCAGCCCTCTTTGTCATCTGGTCACCGTTTCAAACCCGCCCCAGATTAGATTAGATCATTTTAATAGATGATAACGTTATGTATATTTAATTCTTAAAATACGGTATTATCCATTAAACTCCTTCAAGAATCTGACAAATTATGCTATTGTCTTTCAATCTATCCAGGTCAACTCATCAAGCAACACAATCAGACCCATCAGAGGACCACCAGCCTGCTCCCTCACAGGACAGGTGATCACAGGTGTGCCTGAATGACTGATCCATCATCCAATCAGCTTTGGGTATTGCTGTTTCCCTGCCTGAGCTTGTCTGAGCTTATGCGCGCATTCTGCTGGGAGTGGCTTCCTAGCAACGCTGAGACAGTTGTCCTGATTGGAGTCACTTTGGTCCGATGTGTTTTGCCCTCCCTGTGTTGGTTTGAGCAGAAATACTTTTTAATGTACAGTTAGTAATTACATTTATCAAGGGGCTGTATTTAAAGCTGCAAAAACAAAAAAAAAAAATTATAAAAAAAAAAAATCAACACAACTCTGACGTCACCCAGCTGGGGGGGGCAATGACGTCATTGTTTGCGTTTCAGGCGTCCACACGAATCTGTACGTCCACACCAGTCGCTCATAAAGTTTCGCTGCAAATATTTCTGTTCGCTTTGGTCGCTCAAGTCGCTCATGACGTACAAATGTTAAGCTTGCTGGTAGTTCTACCAGGAGGACTCAAATCACGCGCGGCTGGCCGCCAATCACCAATCACCAGCTACCAATCACCTGCCTACACCTGCTCTATAAAGAGTAGTCTAACATATGTCTTTGCTGCTCAGGTCTTCGTTCGACGCATGCTGCTGCTTTACTGTGCTTCTGATTATCTCGCATATCTCGTCGCTTAGTTGCTATACACACCAAGAGGTTATAACTTCGGATTCGTGCTGGTCGGCCTACTACTTCTGGTCCCGGCAAGCGAGCGAAGAAAGCCGTTCTTTTCGGTCCCCGGTATCCTCAACAACACCACCAACAAGTTCCCAACACGGACATCCGCCCGGTTCTACAAACCCTCGCCGAGTTGGTGCAAAGCATTGGCGCCAGGATGGACGCCGTCGAAACGCCATGCGGAACTCCCGGACGGGTCCAGGCCCCAACCCGCTGTCGTCGGTCGCCACGGCGCCTTTCTACTTCCAGCAACCATCAGGCTCGGCTTCCTCCGCCTTCACAGGCTACGCACCTTGCACGTGCCCTGCTACCATGGCTACTGCAGTCCCCGCGTTATCCCCCGCAGCGTATTTTCTCTCACAGCTCTACCAGTCCAGCTTCAGGATGCGGCTCCCTCGGTTGGGTTAGGGGGTTTCTTCCAAGGGCAATGGTTTGCTGAGGGATGGCCAGTCTAAGCTGGTACGTTCGCCCTCGGGTCAGAGTCGTCTGCGCTGTTCGAGCTTTACCCTATCGCAGCAGCTAGCGTTCTGTGGGGCAAAGCATGGCGGTGTTAACGTCTAACCATGTTTTGCGATAACAAAGCAGCGTCAAAACGGCTGGGAAGGTGGTCTTCCACAGCATACAGATTTTACATCCGGTTGAATTCGTTGAGTTCGTTGCACACGTCGGTGTGGTACAACACAGAACTCTACGTTCGCAATCAAAGGTTCATAATTATCTTTATACCGTGCACTGTTTGGTTAACTCCTTGTGTCTGAGGTTTTTCCCTTCACTTTAACATGAATGAAGTTGATGGGTTTTAGGCACTGTGGTAACTGATTATTACTAAAAGGTTTTTATTGACTAAGGGCCTTTTAGATTGGTTCAGCTGCTGCTCACTAACTCTCACGTTCCTCTGCTCGCAATGCGATTCACATATCCTTATTTATTCAAAAGATCCAAAGACAAAGAACGGGTACATTATGGTATCATTTTATATGATTATTTATAGTCTTATTGTTAATAGCTTCAGTCGCGTTGGTATTTAATTTTTCATTTGCTCGTTTAGCTACGTATGACAGTTAACAATGTTGGTGTAGGCCTATTACAATTATTTACGCGTGTAGGCCACTCCAACTCGCTCGATATTTCAAAAAGATTAGTGTGCTCTCTCAGAGCTGGGAGATTTCATCCTTATTTTAACATATTACTCGAGACGGTGTTTTCTCACAGTTCTACGGGTTCATGCGTTCTCGGGTTCATGCGTCCACGTCTCCTACTCAGACTTTTCCCCTACACGGGGTATTTAATTTTTCATTTGCTTGTTTAGCCATGTATGTCAGTTAACAATTTTGGTGTATTACAATTATTTATGTGTGTTGGCGACTCCAACTCACTCGATATTTTGAATAGATTAGTGTGCTCTCTCTGGGAGTTTTCATCCTTATTTTAACATATTACTCGAGTCAGTGTTTCTCACAGCGTTCTACGGGTTCATGTGTTCTACGGCTTCATGTGTTCTACGGGTCATGCGTTTTACGGGTTCATGCGTTTTACGGGTTTATGCGTTCTCGGGTTTATGTGTTGGGTTTATGCGTACACGTCTCCTACTCAGACTTTTTCCCCTACACAGGGCCTGACTTTCGCTGATGTCACCTTCTCTGCAAGGCATTTTTCATCTAAAAGCGATAGCCTAGGAGCAGCTGTTACTATTATCATTTCAAGAATCAACAACTCTCTGTCCTTACGCTTCCATGTTCCTTTATCTCAAGCTTCGGCAACGCACGTCCCCGAATCACCTGTTTATTTGCGGCCTGCCAATGACTAAAGGGTGGTTCAGAGTCAATCTCGCGACGGTGGTAGAAGGGTGCGGCCCACTATCTCCCCCCTACATTGGCCACTCCTTCCGGATTGGAGCGGCAACCACAGCCGCTGAACAAGGGTTGCCGGTCGCGTCTATCAAACGGCTGGGAAGGCGGTCTTCCACAGCTTACGAATCCTACATCCGGTCGAATTCATGGTTCTTCCTTCAAGCGCACACGATGCTCTAACGTCGGTTAAGGCAGGTTTATCACGTTTGCTACTACAGCTGTTTTTGGCGGCCTGTTTCCATTCTAGTTTTAGTCTTTGTGTCAAGGTGTCACTTTTGTTTTTATTAGTTTAGACACGTTCATACTCTTTCTAGTGATATGTGATAAGTATTTTAAGGAGCTGCATTTCCCTCACATAGCCACAAGGGGAGCAAGACCTTATTGAAGGCTGCTCCACCACAGAAGGAGCCGAAGCCTTTACGTCACCCCGGCCACGCCCACCAGGCCACGCCCACTTGACGTCCTCTCTAGCGGGTGGTTTCGAACTCGAGAGGCCAGAGAGCCCAGAGGCCAGAGAGCCACCCCGGGCCTAAGCCCGGGGGCTCGAAGTAGATCACGGTATTTTCCTCTCACACGCGTTAGATACAATTCCCTCCGTTAAGCTTCAGTTACCATACCGAAACATGCCGACTTTATAATAAATGAAGTCAGTTAAAAGCATCCCGGGATTGGACAACTTTCTTCAAGAATATGCAACATATTGAAATTCCGTTTAGGTATTATCAAAGATACAAGTGCGTAGATTTGTTAAATAAGGTAAACGGTCGAAAATTGATGTTATGTCTTAAACAGTTGAAGTTCCGTTTGGACAAAACGTTATTACAGTTTATCACCTAGTTTAGGTCAACGGAAATGAAGACATTTTAGCAGTCTTACTTTGTAAAACACTTTCAGTCTCGTTTGTATTCGCCAACAACATCGCTCTACGCATTTAATTATAGTTATTGTCATATGACCAGCATTGTTTTCCTCACGCGATAAAGGTTTGTCGATGACGACATTTAGTCATAATTTTCGGTGTCAAAAGCAACACTATTTGCAACTACTGGTGGTGGTGGTTATCAGGTACTAAACTCATAAAGCAAAATTCGGCTACATAACTCAAGGTTAACCTGCAGCAACCCCGGCAAGTTCGACCACGTCGGTGGATCATCTAGTAAACACTCTTTGAGTTTGGTGTCACGTTGGTGGTATATCATGGAAAAAATAAAACTCGGTTCGCTGCGGCGACCCCGGTGAGTGCGTTGACCAAAGCGCAGCGGTATCAACTCGGGCACTCGTGACTATGACCACGTCGGCGGCACGTTATCTATTACTCATGGTTGACTGCAGTAACCCCGGTGAGTGCGTTGACCACGTCAACGCACAACTGGGGCACAACTCAGGCACTAGTCGTGAGTTCGTTGCACACGTCTGTGCGGTACAACACAGAACTCGACGTCCTACATCCGGTCAAATTCAAGGTTCTTTCTTCAAGCGCACACGATGCTCTCTAACGTCGGTTAAGACAGGTTTTACACGTTTGCAACCATAGCTGTTTTGGTGGCCTGTTTCCTTTCTAGTGTTGGTCTAGTCTTGTGTCAAGCTGTCATTTTAGTTTTTATTAGTTTTGGTTACATTCATACTCTTTCCAGTGTTATCGTATTTCCATTTCGATATTATCGAAGTTACAAGTGCGTAGTTTTGTTAAATAAGGTAAATGGTTGAAAATTGATGTTATGTCTGGAACAGTTGAAGTTCCAGTCGAACAAAATAACGTTATAAGTCTTTATCGCCGAGTTTAGGTCAACGAAAATGAAGAGACATTTTAGCAGTCTTATTTTCGTAAAACACTTTTTAGTCTTGGTTTATTCGCCAACTATATTGTACTATGCATTTAATCACTGCTATTGTCACATGCCCAGCATCCACGTTGCGTCCAGTCTCGTTTTTCTCACGCGATAAAGGTTTGTTGATGACGACTTAGTCATAATTTTCATTGCCAAAAGCAACACTATTTGCAACTACCGGCGGTGGTGGTTATCGGGTACTAAATTCATAAAGCAAAATTCGGTTTCATAACTCAGGTTAACCTGCAGCAACCCCGGCGAGTGTGACCACGTCGGTGGATCATCTAGAAAACACTCTTGAGTTCGCTGTCACGTCAGTGGCGTAAATAGGAAAATAAAACTCAAGGTTGCAGCGGCAACCCCGGTGAGTGCGTTGACCACGTCGGTGGTAACAACTCGGGCACTCGTGAGTATGACCACGTCGGTGGCACGTTATCTAATACTCATGGTTTGACTGCAGTAACCCCGGTGAGTGCGTTGCTCACGTCGGTGGGAACAACTCAAGCACTCGTGAGTTCGTTGCGCACGTCGGTGCGGTACAACTCAGAACTCTAGTTCGTTGCAGCAACCCCGGTGAGTGCGTTGCCCACGTCGGTGGGAACAACTCAAGCACTCGTGAGTTCGTTGCGCACGTCTGTGCGGTACAACACAGAACTCCACGTTCGCTGCAGCAACCCTGGTAGTGCGTTGACCACGTCGGTGGGCACAACTCGGGCACATGCAAATTTAATTACCACGTCGGTGGCATAATATCAAACACTCAAGTGCAGGGCACTCGGAGTTCATTGAACACGTCGGTGTTCAACACGGAAGTACACAATATTTGCTGCAGCAACACCGGTGAGTGCGTGACCACGTCGGTGGCACATCAAGGGCACTCGTGATTTCGTTGACCACGTCGGTGTTCAACATAGAAGTTCACAATACTTGCTGCAACAACACCGGTGAGTGCGTGACCACGTCGGTGGCACATCAAGGGCACTCGTGAGTTCGTTGACCACGTCGGTGGTTCAACGCGAAAGCACTCAGGTCACGCAGCGACCCCGGAGAGTGAATCGACCACGGCAGTTGGTACAGCACGAAAGCACTCGTGGCTCGCTGCGTAACAGCTGCAGAGTGCTCTAAATTTTAATTGATCTCGTTTCATTTCATGTCAACTGCTTTTACGTGATTCATCGATCTCGCTGACGGTTTTAAGCTTATCGTTTTACGGTATGTATGATTGACTCTTAATATGTCGTATATTGGGTATGCCTTTTATCTTCCAGAAGCAGTATAGTTCCTTGTCCACTTCTTCTACGTAGGTATGTATGGTCTCATTACCCCCTTTCGCTATTCTATTTTTGGGGTCGGCTCCGCCCCTGCCAGTCCCGGCAGGACATGCCGAGTTATCACCTATTTCCGGCGTAGGCCTACGTCCTCTCTTTTGGGGAAGGCTCCGCCCCTGCTAGTCCTGGCAGGATATGCCGAGTCCGCACGTCACCCTGGATCAGTGACGGGGCTCATGCCAAAGATTTACCATGCAAAATATTCCCATGTCGTTATTTAAATAAATCCTGTTCATACTTATCAGTGATCGAGTCTTTATGGGAGAAATGTTAAGCTTGCTGGTAGTTCTACCAGGAGGACTCAAATCACGCGCGGCTGGCCGCCAATCACCAATCACCAGCTACCAATCACCTGCCTACACCTGCTCTATAAAGAGTAGTCTAACATATGTCTTTGCTGCTCAGGTCTTCGTTCGACGCACCTCCATCCACCCCACCACCACCAGGTCGGCCTCAGTCTACTTGTCCAGGGGAAGGCTCCGCCCCTGCTAGTCCTGGCAGGATACGCCGAGTCCGCACGTCACCCTGGATCAGTGATGGGGCTCATGCCAAAGATTTACCATGCAAAATATTCCCATGTCGTTATTTAAATAAATCCTGTTCATACTTATCAGTGATCGAGTCTTTATGGGAGAATTCAATTTTGCATTTAAAGGAGCCGTATGCTTTTAGTACAGACAGCCATATCAAAGAGTGAACTCCCAAACACTTTGGCCATATTGCAGAGACGGTTTTGCTTGTTGGATAAAGTGCTTCGACAGCAAGTAGGACAGTGATTCCCCTCCAATATATACATAAAAAAAACCTCCTAAAATGTAATTACAACCGAGAACATAAAAACGTTGCGTGCTGTAGTAGGCTAGTTAAAATGTTTCACTGATCTGCATCTGCAAATCATGATCTGCACTCATTCGTCGCACTCAAAACAAATAGACATTGGCGCACATGGCTAATTTGCATACGCGCACAGGACTGGCTGGCTCCACAAGGCAAATAATGGAACATATCTATCTAGGCCTATCTGTCTATCTATCTATCAACGCGTGTCTAGTTTTAATATGATGTATTGTGTGTATATCCAGTCAGACTTGTTCTGTGTGGTCTTGTAGGCTACTGTCCTGTGTGAGCCGAATCACCTAAATGAATTCCCGACGATTTGTGTCGTTTGGTATTAATAAAGACTTGACCAGGCTATCTATCTATCTAGACTATTTAATTAACAATTATTCACCTCAGGCTCCGTGAATAGTGGGGAATAAAGGGATAAAAGACAAGAGATTTATCCCTCGTCTTGTCGATTAGTTGGTTTATGTGACAATTTCTAAAACTTTTTTTGTCTTGTTTAAAGCATGCTACACGCGATTGGTTGGTTAGATTGGTTTGGTCATTATTGGTCATTATTAATTTGCATTATTACGGGTGCATTATTCCTTTGCACAACGTATTATTCCTTTGCACAACGTATGTATTTTCGATATTTGAAAACGATATCGTCCCATTCAGAGCAAGGAAGATTAGTATGCTAGGATCTCGGTTAGCAGGCATGTATGGCGCCTATTTTACAATAATCTCAAACGTTTCATTAACTCACTCACCAGACAAACCAACCACGCGTGACACCTCCGCCCAGGCCAGAGCCTTGGCGTTGCGATCTCTGAAGTGACAAAGGGTTGGGTCGTACAACACCTGGTGCCCAGTTACAGCCGCGATTAATAATTCAGCCGACATTTTGTACAGTGAGTGAATAAAGGTAGGTAGGAACCAAAGTGCCTGCCGGTGTTCCCTGGGATCCACGCAAGCGAAGAGCGTCTACATTCCGATTGGCTGTCAGTGTTTTGCCGCTGAAACGCGTCATAGTAATTTGCATAAAGTTCAACAGATTTCAACTTTTTTTGGACGCTGGTAGCGTTGGTCGCTGTGGTTGCTCTTGCCCATAGAAAGTGAATGACATCCGGCGATTTGGTAGCTCAATTCGCTTCTGGTGTGGACGTACAGTAACGCGTACTGTGCGTTCACACCAAAAGCGAATTGAGCTACCAAATCACCGGAAGTCATTCACTTTCTATGGGCAAGAGCGACGAAAGCGACGAAAGCATCCAACGCTACCAGCGGCAAAAGGGGAGCGACCAGAGCGACCAAAAAAAGTTGAAGACCGCTGAACTTTATGCAAGTTACTATGACGTGTTTCAGCGGCCAGACACTGACAGCCAATCGTAATGTAGACGTTCTTCGCTTGCGTGGATCCCAGGGAACACCGGACACCGGCACTTTGGTTCCTATACCTACTGTTTCAGTTCCTACTTACTACAAAATGTCGACGGAAAAATGAATCGCGGCTGTAACTGGGCACCCGGTGTTGTACGATCCAAGCCTTTTTCATTTCAGAGATCACGAAAAAAAGGCTCTGGCCTGGGCGGAGGTGTCACGCGTGGTTGGTTGGTCTGTATGTGAGTTAATGAAACGTTTGAGATTATTGTAAAATAGGCGCGATACATGCCTGCTAACCGAGATCCTATCATACTAATCTTCCTTGCTCTGAATGGGACGATATCGTTTTCAAATATCGAAAATACATAGGCTACGTTGGGCAAAGGAATAATACGTTGTGCAAAGGAATAATGCGCGCATAATGCAAATGTCTAATGCACGCAACAAACGGCACTTCAATGGATAGACAGCTGACAAATGACCATTTAGCAGACGTTTTTATCCAAAGCGACTTGCAATAAGTACATTTGTCATAAGAAGTGAAACGATATATCGCTGTCAGTGACAGTGATAATGACAGCTGTGCTTTGTGTTCAATAGTTAATGAGTGCGACATCCATAGTGATTTTGATAGAAAGTGATGATAAGCGGGAGTATTAATAGAAAATATTTGCGATCTAGAACGTTCGTATTTAAGCGGGAATCATTTTCATTTGCTCTCCATACCACCAATCTAACCAACCAATCGCGTGTAGTCATGCTTTAAACAAAACACGTTTTTGAAATCATCACATACACAAACTAATCAAAATTACAAGGGATATATCTCTTGTCTTTAATCCCTCTATTCCCGCTATTCCCCACTATTCACGGAGCCTGAGGTGAATCATTTTAAATAAAATAGTCTAGATAGATAGATAGCCTAGTCAAGTCTTTATTGATACCAAACGACACAAATCGTTGGGAATTCATTGAGGTGATTCGGCAACAAGGGAGACAAGTCTGACTGGACATACACAAAATACATCACATTAAAACTGCACACCTTAATAGATGGATAGATAGACGGATAGGCCTACATAGATAGATAAATATGTTCTATTATTTGCCTTGCCGAGCCAGCCAGTCCTGTCCACCTATGCAAATTAGCCATGTGCGCCAATGTCAATTTGTTTGACGAATGAGTGCAGATCATGATTTGCAGATGCAGATCAGTGAAACATATTTTAAATAGCCTAGTACAGAACGCAACGTTTTTTTCTTCTCGGTTGTAATTACATTTTAGGATTTTTTTAATATATATATCCCTATATTGGAGGGGAATCACTGACCTACTTGCTGTTGAAGCACTTTATCCAACAAGCAAAACCGTCTCTGCAATTTGACCAAAGTGTATGGGAGTTCACTCTTTGATATGGCTGTCTGTACTAAAAGCATACGGCTCCTTTAAATGCGTATGCAAAATTGAATTGTACGTCATCGAGCGCCTTGAGCGACAAAAGCAAACAGAAATATTCGCAGCGATTTTTTATGAGCGACCAAAGCGTCTTTGCAGCACAATTCGCTTTTTCGTTACCTTGTTCTACATGTGTCAGTCGATGGATGGGTGCTTTTTGACTTATCCATGTGTTCTTCCGCTGTATTACAAAGGCGATTTCATTGGACAGTGTCCTTGCGTATATTTGCATAAGGCAGTCTGATTGGCTGACGGATCCGTTGCTGCCAGAAAAGTTCAAAGGGGACCTATGCTTTTTCGACTTTTATGACCTATAAACGTTGTTATAATGATTGATAGTCATGTTTAACCATACTAAAGTGTCAAATAATGACGTGCATTTCGACGTATTCCCTGCTGACAGTCTGGGGTGGCTGTGCAGAGCGCTAAACACTCGGGACAACGTTTGCGATTCAAGTTTTTTTCATTGCAAAGTCAATGAAATCCGTCGACGGACGGAGGTAGTGTGAACAAGGCGTAACACGAAACCGCATAGGTCCGGATATATTTGAAACCCCCCTGGGACATGGTTTCAGAAATGTGCGGTTTCGGGCACCGGATCCGCCAGCTCCGTCTAGACCAGGGGTCTTCAATTAAAATTGAACAAGGTCAAGCTACTAAAAATTCCTTCCAAGAAAGGTCCGAACCTACCACGTCCTAATAGCCTTCTTTTGTCAAATACAATCAACACGGCATATTACCATATAATTTCAGATGTATTTATTTTCAATTTCCAAATAGCTTACTTTTAACCATGAAAAACTAGTAAGACAAAGTAACGCATATTAACATTTCAAGTAAACAAAACAGGTACATTAGGCCTGCAATTCAAGTAAACATATAAAGTGCATAAGGCCTACATGTGAAGTAAGCAGAACAGAAACACTAGGCCTACACTTCAAATAAACACAAAGTGCATTAGGCCTACATTTCAAGTAAGCAAAACAGGTACCCCAGGCCTACATTTCAAATAAACACACAAAAATAGTATTAGGCCTTCATTTCAAGTAAGCAAAACAGTGTCTCAAGTGTTGTTAGACCCAACAGGTCCTCACAGATCTGTTTCTTGTCTTGATAAAACAATCGCATCTAAACCAAAAGCTGGGCATTATCCGTTACATCTGAAGACTCATCAATGGCTAAGGATGGGGCACTCTGAACAGCCGCATGAAGCTGTGACAGTGCGTCATCTGATACAATTTCAGATTTTCTGGTTGTCGTTGCAGCTCACAATGGGATTTGTTTTATTTTTTCACACAATTCATCCCTTTGTTTACCTTCAAGTAACGTCTCGGCAGCAGCGTTCAAGCACTCCTTCACAACAGTCGTGTCACTGAAAGTTTTTTTATGTTGCCCCAAAATCCATGCAATCTTAAGTGAGCATTAATTTGCACGTTGCTGGCCTGTAAATGAGTGTGTCAAGACACGCGTAGACCTCTCATACTGAGCTCTCAGCTCGGATATTTTCCACGCTCTTACTTCTGACTTCTGGGGATACTTTTCCTCGAAGGATCTGTGTTTGGATTCGTAATGCCGCTTATTATTCCCGCTTTTTAAAAGCGCCACGGTTTCAACACATAAAAGACACAACAAAGGTTTTGTACTGCCTTGCGGGAGAATGTATTGGTCAGTCCATTCATCTTTAAAATGTCAGTTTTCGGGGTCAGATTTCCTTATGTTCGAGCAAGCCATTTTCTCATTCCAAATCGCTCTTCCGGTAAACAAAAAATTGGATTGGCTATTTTTTGAGTGAAGCTCAAAACGCACATGCCGTGACAGACGGAGGGAGGGGGGGGGTTCGGTGAGTGCATGATCTTCGCTCTGTGTAGATCATTGCTTTTGCTGTTTTGCTGTACTACAGACTATTCTGCCTTTCAATTTGTATTTCAGTGAGGAATGATTTTATTAACATAATCATGCTTTGTATAGTGAAATCATAAAAAATAAAATTAAAAAAATAAAGTTTTTTTTTTTAATTATTATTTTAAATTGGTCAAGGTTCCAGATAGGACCGTCACTTGGTCCGGACCCGGACCGCGGTCCGCCGTTTGGAGATGCCTGGTTTAGACGGTCGGCCGAAACGCACAAGACAATGCGGTTTCACCAAAAAATCGGCTCCGTGTGGACGGGGCCTGTGTGTGTGAGAGAGGTTGGTTATAAAGAGGGGACCGAGCCAACAGTGAGTGAACAGACGTTATTTTGTCACATTATAATTATGGCTTTTAGCAGATGTTGTGTCTTCCTGTTAGCTCCACAAACACACACATACACACACTAAGTATATTTATAAAGATATTTATACACTTGCAAAGTGGGTGTGATTCCTTAACACGTTGACAGACTGATACACAACTACAAGCTTAATATAATATCCACACACAAATACACAAACATCCTAAACAAACGTGCGCACATGCACAAACAGACACACACACACTGTACACATTCTTCATCCGCCAGCTGTCATTTAACCCAGAATAAAGTCCAACTGCCCCCGAAAATAACCTGCTCAGCTAAAACTGCCCCCCCCCCACCACACACATACAAACACACACACACGCACACGCACACACACACACACACACACACACACACACACACACACACACACACACACACACACACACACACATCCCAGCCCCCAGTCCTCACCAAACCTGCCCCTCTAATAGAAACCAAAGCCATCCCCCGCCTCGCCCCTAAGAGTTAATTAGAGATACTAAAGGTGTTTCCCTTCCCTTTGTTGTCTAAGCTCCCAATTAATGAGCCAAAGATGGGTTATATGTGTCCTGCATGGCCAGCTGTCTGTCAGGTGGTTGAGGTGATAGGGAGGTGGTGGTGGTGGTAGTGGTGGTAATGATAGAGGTGTTGGTGGTGGTAGTGGTGATGGTGATGGTGGTAGAGGTGTTGGTGGTGGTGGTAGAGGTGTTGGTAGTGGTGGTAGACGTGTTGGTGTTGGTGGTAGTGGTGGTGGTGATAGAGGTGCTGGTGATAGAGGTGGTGGTGATTGGGGGTGGTTGTGATAGAGGTGGTGGTGGTGGTGGTGTTGCCGTTTGGGGACCTGGCCTTGAACTGACCCCCTGCCCCCAGTATGGTTTGTAAACACCCAAGCTCCTCCTGAGGATTGCAGGCTGAAGGCAGCCAGAGTGCTGGCAAGTGCACCCGACTGGCTGCACAGAGCACCACCAATTAGCAACTGCTGTTGCTAATTGGCCAGCATGAAACCCAATGAGAAGAGCGCTCACTTCTGTGCCCTGGGCCCATGGGATCTACCTATAGTCTACCAGGCAGCAGGTAACCATGGAACCATCCACACGTTCATTACATCGCCTTACTTCCACACGCCTTTAACTCTTCCACGACTCAAAGCTGAAAGGGGATTGTGCCTTGACTGCCCTCAAAACTGTACAATAGTCTCTCCGACTATCGACACATCCCAATCCCTGGCTTTTGTATGGTTTCTGATTGAATCCTCTAAATACGTAGGATATTTTTGTCCAAGTGCCAAACATAAGCTTGTCGGCAGAAGTTCATATGAAGTGCGTCCGAGAGAGGGTCCCACACTGCAACGGTGTGAGTGGATGTGTGGAGCTGTCTGGTGGGCGGTTGATGTCTGCGTCCCAGAGGGTTAGGCTACTAGGACACTCAGTATAATGCCACTGTTTTTTAAGGGGGTTAAGCTACTAGGATACTCAGTATAATGCAACTGTTTGTGTGAAGGTTTGGAGCTCTGTCTTGCCGGCAGTTGATATACATGTCCACGTCCGAGAGAGGGTTAGGCTTCTTGGATAAATAGTCATGGTGCGGGCACATTTCATATGCGACATCGCTGCTGTCATCATACTGGTCTTACACAATGATGGCACTTAAGAAGAGTCAGAACTGGCTCATGGCCTACAACCCCCGCTCTTTCCTACAACTCTGAGCCCAAAGCAAATATCTTTACAAATGTAGAGACATTGTAGAGGCGTCTGTCCGCTCTCGGCTACAACAGAACCTGGCTCAACATGCCGGCCTCTGTGGAGAGGACCCCCTTGCGTTGTTGATATAAAGGACCAAAAGATTATAACTCCAACAGGATTATACACAAATTAAAACATAATTCTGCCAAGTCTGTTCCGCTAGACTAATTAAAACATACTTTAATAAAAGATGAATTCAATAAAACTGTCGTTCCGCTAGATGCCACAACATTTCTACATACTGTTCTTTTACCTCTGAAAACGGATCTGGTCTCACAAAGCGTTCGGCGACCATTTCTGTCATATTTCTGACCGAAACGTAGAAAGTTGTTCTAGCGGGGTAGTGTCTATGAGCTGCCGGCTGGCTTGAGGAATCCAATGTGTTTTTTCTAAATGCTTTACAACAAGTTATATTACTCAAAACAGGGTCTATTTAAACTTTAAATGTACTTTATTGTAACAATGACCTGACTCTACTTATATGACCATGGATTTCTCCGGTCTGGCTTACCAGACGATCCCAGGAAGTACCTCTCCAGAGCGGAGCCGTACCCAGAGGGGGCGTCTCGGAGGTCGCTGATGACAAAGGGCTGCATGCTGCTGTTCTGCTGGTTGATGGGCCAGCTCTGGCCCCGCACGCTGCCGCCCCCGTACCACGACACGTTGTTCATGGAGAAGCAGTCCTTGGGTGGAGGGAAAACAAACACACATGCACACAAATATACATATCCATGCACACACACACACACACACACACACACACACACACACACACACATATACATAACCACACACACACACACACACACACACACACACACACACACACACACACACACACACACACACACACACACACACACACACACACACACACACACACACACAAACTCACATTGGTTAGCTAATAATCCTGCAGGTAATGTAACTAGCATTTATTCATACAATTAAATAGATTCAAATTTGTTTGTTTTTCCAAATAAAATACCTGTGGGTGTAGGCAGGGGAAGCTGGGTATGATACAAATAAAATGCAGAGTGGCAATAGTAACATATAAATTATGTTTTTGATCCACAATTTATATATTCATCCACTAATGATGATATAGACATATTAGATTTTCAATTAAAATGTTGTCCAAAATCACTCCAATACATCAGATATGGCATTTCAGGGTCAAACAAGATTACAGGTGAATTATTTTGCCAGTATATCTGCGATCTTCACGTCCAGTAGAGTTTGGTGTTGTTCTGAGCTGAGGTTTTGAGCAACAGGTGTCTGGGTTTCGGAGACCTGGGCTGTTTTATGTAAAAACAATTCTCACGTCACAATCACATGTTAAATCATGCGAGGAATGTTCGAGTGGAGAGAGATTAGCAGTAGGCCTACAAAACACACAGAAGCCAACCGGTGGTTGAAAACAACACAAAAAGTTAAGAGGCTAATCACACCGGGACAGATTCGTACTGTAGGCATGATGGTGTTTGCTGCAATTTAGTTTTTTGTAATAAAAAGAGGAACAATCAGACCCTGTAGGCGTGGCTTCTTTACCGCCCACACCTGACTGAAGAGGTACCTGGTCCAAGAGGTGCTTCATGAACCACCTCCAGAGTGGATGTCCGTTTACCTCGTATCTCTGAATGGACCAGGTGTTGAACCTTGACCTCTCAGAGTCATACCTACCCCCTGAGCATCAGAATGCCACAGAGAGTACAGTACACCTACAGTGAAATACACCCAGTGCCTTCAAAACACACCAACAACAACTTTAAAACTCCGACATGAATTTTTCCATATCCTGTATCATCAAAGTCAAGTTCTCAGCAATCGGCGCATTGTCTAAGCGCATTAGTAAAGTTGTTTATTTTTTAACACCCAAACACTGAGACTTCGTGGCTGAGTGATTGCAGTGTGCAGTGAAGCGCAGTGCAGTGGAGTCCCGCTGCAGGCCTACCTTCAGCACCACGTGACAGCTGGCCGGCGTCCAGCTCATTCCGTAGCACTCCGTCTCCCCGCTCACATCCAGCGAGATCTTTACCTCAGCCACCGACTCCCACGTGTAGCAGAACTCCGTCTTGTTGAGCCAGCACAGGTTCCTCACGAATGGGACCTCCGTGTCGGGGCTTCCCACGTTCCCCACGTCGATCTCCACAAAGGTCTTGTCCTCGTCCAGGGTCTGTATGACCAGGGACTGGGTCCTCCTCTCCCAGATCAGTCCGCTAAAAGTCCCTCTGAGGATCCAGTTCTTGTTCGGTTGATCCACCACTTGCCAGTAGATGATCCCGATGGTCATGACAAAGAAGACGGCCACCCCGAGGCAGGCTATCGCCCCTTTCCACGTCTCGTTCATCTCCTTCAGACCCGTGTCCCATGTGCCCTCCGGGATGGGGCTCGGGTTCCTGTTCCGTGCGTGAGGCATGTTGTTCTTTAGGTCAGCAAGAATCAATTACACAAAATGTAGAAAAAACACTCAGGGGATAAAAAGCCTGTCGGTTCCATCATTTCATGGTGCTGCACCGACGGGTGAGGATCAGAAGCAACAATAAGCCACCGGTCAGTCGCTCCTGCGCTCCATGGCAGCAGAGACCTGTCCTGAGCAGAACACTGTCCGAAAGAATCCCAGCGGAGGAAAAAGTGGCACAATGAAATAATGACTTACCACATTTTTCTGCTTCACTAAAGTGTTGATTTGGAGCCTCTCGGTGGCTGAGCAGCGAGCCGGGCAGTGCCGGTTGGGCAGATGCCTACGAATAGCTCTAAGACGCAGACTTGCTTGCCCTGCACTTTCTGCCTGTGAGTCTGACGTAACGGCAGACTCCTTGAGGAAGGTGGAGAGAGGAGAGAGCGGAGGGTGTTCGGTGGCCGGCTCCAGTGGTCAGGGGGCCGGGCAGGCGGCGGGAGGGGAACCAGCACCTCTCCGTCCATGCGCTCTGCGCGCGTCCCGGAGAGGACACCTCCTGTCCTCCTGGTGGAGAATCGTCCCAGTGATGAGGACACAGGGGGAAACTCCAAAGCGAAAATGCTCCTTTCCGGACGCCATGCAGACGTTTTTATATAGTATGACTTAGAAATGACTTACAAACACACACACACAAAAGACGAAAGTGGCAACTGATGCGAGGGATTGAAAAAAGACACACGTCTATAATTCGAATCCTTGATAATTCAGGTTGAAATTGGCCAATGTATTTCTGGACATTGATATTGAAAATGTAATAATCCTATACGTTTGATGAGCATTTCTATCCATTATTCAAATCCCGGTTATTCAGGGTCAGCCTCCATATCGTCATCATCAGTCCATCCCACCCCCAGAGGCTCAACAACCAAATCATAATAATGGGATTAGGTAATTTCTTAATGAATGGATGCCAGTATCTGCTAGCTGAATGGATGTGAATGTAAAGGATGGTGTAGGCCGAGAGGTGAGTGAACACATTGACTGGTGGTTAAAGGTGCAGAGCAGAGTCCTCCGGGGAATGCCGGCAGAGACGTCTCACAGATCAGTTGCCCCCTGTCCGTGTATGCGTGTGTGTTTGTGTAACTGTGTGTGTGTCCTTGTGTTTATGTTTGTGTTCCCGGGTGTGTGAGTCCCTGTGTGTGTGTGTCCCTGTTTGCGTGTGTGTCCCTGTGTGTGTATCCGGGCTCCCAAAGCGACACATACCCCTGGCACGGTGTGTGTCATTAGATAAGAGGCTATGGAAGCTCTACTCCACACGCTCTTCAACGCACACTGCAGCCTCCACTATCGCTCAAAACCTGTGTGTATGTGTGTGTGTGTGTGTGTGTGTGTGTGTGTGTGTGTGTGTGTGTGTGTGTGTGTGTGTGTGTGTGTGTGTGTGTGTGTGTGTGAGACCCTTGTCCTGGGGTGAGCTTAATAACATCACCCCCCCCCCCCCCACCACCACCTTCAGCTCCATCTCCAAGGCTATAAATAACACTGCTGGGTGGCAGCAGCACCGCCCTCCACCTCTGAGAGTGTGAACACAGAACCTGAGAAAGGGCCAGGAGCCACCCGAGGTGCAGGGTCTGCGTACGGGACGGGGTCTGGGGCAGGACCAAGGTCTGTTTGGCTGTTGCTCAGAAGACCTAAGCATCATAAGCCAGGTGAACTGCTCTTTCAATCAGAGAGGAGCGGGCCTGAACACGACTCATGGCAGAACGGAGGGATTTCTGTTCATTTTTTCCCCATTTATTTTCTCCACATGTTATAATGAGTTACTTGCTATTGCTTTGTGAGATGAGTTCACTCTGTTGGTCTCAGGTCATGAGATGAAACACTGTTCCTTCAATACTTACATATGTAAACAAAACTCCTGGCATCTCCCTCCATGTGGTCATTGACCTACTGACAAATATGGAGAAAACCTCTCTGATCGCAAAACATGAAATGCCTTATAAATATATATATATATATATATATATATATATATAAATAGATATATAGGAACAGGTGCTGCTGAATCAAATCCTATGACACATGTCAAAGCTATCACACACTGAGCTGCATAGCCAACATAACGCCAGACAGCCATCCAGCTACTGTTAGGACAGAAGAGCACTTTGGTTTACTGCTTCACACCATCTGACTTTGCTCACAATCTGATGAGCAAAACACTGTTTAGCCAATAGACTGTGTCCAAATTAACAACTTTAACAACAACAGTTTAACTACATAATGTATTTTGTATATCTGGATTACACAAATAAAATAAAACCAACAAAAGATGAGGTCATAGCAGCTTATTAACAGGGAAGTAAAAGTACTAAATAAGCCTTCTTAGTGAATGATAAGCTAAAGTAGGTTTTAAAGTGTGACATCGATAAAGACTTTTTTCTTAGTTGAGTTTAGCTTCCGGTCAGTTCTGCTTACAGAACTCCTGACCCATTCAACAGGGTTCTTTGAAACCCATTCACAAGTTTTAAACATGTTTAAGATACAAATATCCATTTCTGCTTTACTTCACCACGGTGGGGTGTGCTGAAAAGAGTCAGGCCTCCTGATGAAAGAAAATAGGGAATTGTCGAACAAAAACATTTTTGAAAATCTGGGTCATTTTACAATCAACATTTTCTGGTTCAGCTGAGAAACTTTTCCGTCTGGATCCCACTTCCCTCCGCTGGGCTCTGGGACATCCAACACCGACAGCCCCTCCTGTTGGAGGGGAAAGTTTCCATGCAGCCCCACAGTCCAATCTTGGCGGGACTAATATACTACTATAGCCTGAACAGTTTCCGTCTACCCAGTCTCTCTCCATCCTCTCTCTCTCGCTCTCTCTCAGTCTCTTCCCCCTCCCCTCTCTCTCCATCCCTGGTCTTTTATTTCTGTTCATTGGGTTCTGTCGCATAAACAGATGCTTTCCACTAGCCCAGAGCTGACCTCCATTCCCTAGCCTGCACACCTGCACACCCGCACACCCCCAAACACGCACGCACACACCCACACACGCACGTACGCACTCACACACAAACGTACAGCCGCACACACGCCCACACAAACACACACACACACACACACACACACATGTACCCGCACACCCTCACACATACCCACACGAATGCGCACACACACACACACACACACACACATCCACACACACACACACACACACACACACACACACACACACACACTGTGGCATCCCGCTACTTAAACCTTGGCCCGGACCAGCCCGAGGGTTGGTCCGGGATGGCCGATACCACCGTCACCCACCAGCCGGCGACGGAGAGCACCAACCGAACCCCAATCAGCGGGATGGGAGACACCTGGCTGGACAGCCAGGGAGACGCTTTAAAAGGCACTCGGGAGCAGACGGAAAGGGCCGACGAGTGACGAGACAGCACGGGCCGAGCCAGCCCTACCCTAGAGGCCCACGGAGGCCCTAGAGACCGCGAGTACCTTATATGGTTTAAGTTGTCTGTAATAAATGCCGTGAACGGCTAAACCCTCACTGCCAAGCGTCATTTGTACCTGGAACCCGGCTCATTCGAGGAGCGGGTTGCCACAACACATACACACACACACACACACACACACACACACACACACAGATGCACATACGCACACACACACCCACACCCACACACACACACACGCACATGCATATACACACGCACGCACACACACATACAAACACGCACACCAACACACTCACACAAACACACAGACGCACGCACACACACCCTTACGCACACATGCAAACAAGCACACACAAAGTCACAGCCATGTTATAAAACAATTTAATGGTGGATTTATGTTTGTGTAAAAAAAATAAAACATTGTCAAGCGATGTGCTTGGGGTACATGTAACACAGACAGTCTGTATCCCGAGAGGCTGCAGAATGGGCTATATTTCATCCCTTTTCCCAAGCCACAACGGTGCAAGAAAAAGTTAGCAATTTGGATCAGACTGTGGCAGGCCAGAATACCAACTGAATTTAAGCTTGTCACCTTCTGTAAGTACTTTAAAGATTTGAATTAATATTTTTTTTCGCCCAAAAGTCTGGTTTGTTTTTCCGAGTTCATCATGCTAACGACAGGGGGCGTGACTAAGCGACAGGTGAATTGTAACCGGCTACAGAATCTATCTCCATGGTAACCATTATCTAGCCTTAAGGCCGATCCATACCTCCGGATCCGGACGAAATTCGTCTGTCGCCCCAAACGTTGCCCCCGGAGCTACCCTTCATACCTCCGTCTGGTTTCAGAGTTGTTATGGATGTTACGCAATAAATCCTCTGGAGGGCAGTGACTGTCGTTTCACAAATTAACGGCATCTACAATCGCAAACATGACATCTGTAGCGATGATTTTCCTCTGTATCATCCGATTTTCCTCTCCGTCATTGCTCCGGTTCAGAGGCGACGGACCCATTTACGGACGAAACACCTCCGGGACCGGACGAAACTGTCCGTATCCGTATTTACCGTAGGGTGTGAATGGGCCTTTATGGTCACCAGGTACTATCCCTGTGGAAACAAGTTTATATCCCTATGGCAACCACCTTCTATCCTAATGGCAACCAGCTTCTGTCCCCGTGGTAACCAGTTTTTGTCCCCATGGCAATCGTGCATGCTTCTATCGTATGGTAGGCAGTTTCTATCCCCATGGTACCCAGGCTCGCTTCCATCATGACTGCAGCAGGGCTGAGTGGACCATGTGGATGATAAACACAACCACAACACATGAAGGACCTAGAACAATATTCTGTACACACCCAACCTGTCGCACAACAGCTGCTCATTTGACAGTTGGCTCCACCTCGGGTGGGCACCAGTGATGGGAACCATTATAGAAGTGTGCCAAATTTCTCCAGTGTTGTCTGAACACCAGACACTATTGTATAAGGTGTACAATTCTATAGGTAAGTCAAGTGGTGTTGCAAACTTTTATAAAGTGGGTCTTACCTTATTTGCATCACATTTTCTTCATCAAAGTTTCAGAAATGTCCAATCTCTGGCGTTTCCGAACATTTCTTTCAACATTAAATTGCAATGGCTCGATATGGATGAGTTTAATATTATTCGTATTATTATAATATGTATTAGTATTATTACAAAATAAACATTGGATTAGGAAGAAAAACAACAACAAGAGAAGTCGCGGTCGCCCTCTGCTGGTCAGTAGCGGTTATTACCACCTTAGCTGCCTTAATTTCTCTCCTGTGAGGAGAATATCAAATAACTGTTAGAGATTAATTTGTCATGAAGATTGTCGTGGCCAATGAGCCAGCTATTAACATGTTTTCTGATTAATTGTTTTGCCTACTGTTGAGATTATTATCCACGCCTGGGGCCGTATTCACAAAGGATTTTAGGGCTAAAAGTAGGTCCTAACTTGCGAATTTAGGAGTAACTCCTAAAAATAATGGGCGTGTCACTCTTAAATTTAAGACCAAGAGCAATTCACAAAGTATTTTAGGCCTAAAAGTAGCACCTAAGTCTAGGAGAGCTTAAAAGTCCTCAAGAGGACTCCTAACTCAGTAAGACCTATTCACAAATAATCGTAAATGCCTGCGAGACGAAATGTTAGGGTATTAAACTTGTTGTGGAGTTAATCGTAATGCAATAACATCCCCGACTAACAGGAATAATCCGATTAGTCCCGAAATAAAATGTTTGGCCATACTACGTTATTTAGCAACAGGTGCAATGCAACTTTGCAATGCCGACGATTTAAAAATATCGCATCCATCAGTCAGCCGTGCCATAAACTTTCCTTTGGACATTCAACAATTACACAGGATCAAAGCCAACTTCATGGCAATTGCAGGTATGCCCGGTGTGGTCGGTGCTATTGACGGGACGCACATAAAAATAATTGCGCCATCAAAAGACGAGGACGTTTTCGTCAATAGGAAGAAAGTGCATTCCATCAACACGCAGGTTGTTTTTGATGCAAATTTTAACATAGCCTACTGGATGTTGTTGCAAAGTGGCCTGGATCTTCAGCTACCCATGATTCGCGCATTTTAATTGAGAGCGGTCTGAGGCAGCTTTTTGAGATGTACCAGTTGGGTGTCACTTGATGGGAGACAGTGACTATCCATGCAAGACGTGGCTCTAGACACCCTACCTCAATCCACAACCGGGAGCACAGTTAAAGTATAACATGTAAGTGATTACGCATATTACGCTTAGTCCTACGTGTAAAACACATCGTATTGGCTCTTTGACGCCTTTTATTTGTTGAATCCATATTTATTATTATTTACTGATTTCTTCCATGTATGCTAGAGCACACAAACATACACGAAATGTTGTGGAGAGAGGAATTGGGCAGATGAAACGTCGGTTCATGTCCTCCACGGCGAAATACGCCTCACCCCAGAGAGGGCAAGCACAGTCATTACTGTATGTGCCATTCTACACAACCTCTGCAAGCGGAGGAACATTCCACAGCCAGACGATGATGATGATGATGATGATGATGATGATGATGATGATGATGATGATGGCGATCAACATGACAATGAATTTGGCCGGCATTTAGGGATCACTTTGAAAACACATTTTAGGTAAACACCTTGGCACAAATCAGTCAACACTTGTGTAGTTCATAACATTTATTTTCTTTTAAATTTCACGTATTTTTATTGTTTGCTTTCTCTCTCTCTTGAACGTGCAGGCTACAACGTCATTATCGTGGTCTCCACAAAATTGTCATTGTTTTTTCTGCTAACTGCACTATAACTACTTAATAGGAATTCATTTCTAGCCTAGGCTATTTCCTTGTTTTTCGGTTATTCAGTGGGCTCGTCTGAACAACCAATCACCGAACTGACTGCTTCTAAACTCGTGCACGAGAATTGACGTGATCCATAGCAACGGCGCGTCACTCTTAAGGTGCGGACACACCAAAAGCGTATCCCGCGTACCATGTACGCGCGTAACGCAGCTAAAATGTTGCTTGACCATTTTGTGTCAAAAATGGTCCTACATACGCAGCTACGCGCCTGTGGCTGCGCTGGATTTAGGAGTCCGAGGAAGGAAACCCAAACGCCGCCGTGTCTGGGTGCATGATAGAGCTTGAATCGGGTTAGATTAAATAATCTCGGATATAAATAACAATAATCGGGTTAAATAACTTCACATGGTGTGTCTGGTGTGTTTCCAGCATTCGTAGTGTTGATCGGCAGAGAAATAGTCCGCCAAGACGTTGATGTTGCTTAGCAACCAGAGACTCTGTCCATGCAAGTGAACGGAGCGTTCACTCTTCGTCATAACTATCAAACCAAACATCCTTCACATTCACCGAGTGAACATTATGAAAGTAAAATGCACATTTCTCACTAAAAATGTTTCCATAAACACATTTAATGGCGTAACTATGTTACTATTTCCACCCAGAATAAAGAAAGATGTCGGCCGTATGCTTCTGTGCAAGGGTCACTACTCTCTGCCAGTGACGTCGGGTCAAGCTCCACGCTGATTGGCTATTGCGGCTAAGTATCACGCGTATGAGCGTAAAAAGTTAAATTTTTTGAACTCCTCGCGTACGCGCGTATATATACGCGCCTCATACGCCCCTAAAGGTATGGCCACACCAACCGCGTTACTCGCGTTAGGGGCGTCCAAACTCGGCATTTTTGCATAGGGAACCATTGGTATAGGCGCGTAGACGTGTTACATGCGTTGAAGCATCGCGTTAGGGGCGTTGGGCGCGGCAGACGCACGTAATTACGCACGTAAACGCAGTAACGCACCCAACGCACCAACGCCCAGAGTTCAGAAATGTGAACTTTCAACGCTCCAACGCGTGGCGCTTTGCCGCGATAGCCAATCAGCGTGGAGCTTGACCCGACGTCACTGGCAGAGAGTAGTGAGCTTGGACAGAAGCATACGGCCGACATCTTTCTTTATTCTGGGTGGAAATAGTAACATAGTTACGCTATTAAATGCGTTTATGGAAACATTTTTAGCGAGAAATGTGCATTTTACTTTCATAATGTTCGCTCGGTGAATGTGAAGGATGTTTGGTTTGATAGTTATGACGAAGAGGGAACGCTCCGTTCACTTGCATGGACAGAGTCTCTGGATGCTAAGCAACCTCAATGTCTTGGCGGACTATTTCTCTGCTGATCAAAACTACGAATGCTGGAAACACACCAGACACACCATGTGAAGTTATTTAACCCGATTATTGTTATTTATATCAGAGATTATTTAATCTAACCCGATCTAAACTCTATCACCCAAACACGGCGGCGTTTGGGGTTCCTACCTCGGACTCCAGCGCAGCCACGGCCGACAACTATCTTTATTCTGGGTGGAAATAGTAACATAGTTACGCCATTAAATGCGTTTATGGAAACATTTTTAGCGAGAAATGTGCATTTTACTTTCATAATGTTCGCTCGGTGAATGTGAAGGATGTTTGGTTTGATAGTTATGACGAAGAGGGAACGCTCTGTTCACTTGCATGGACATGGACTCATCTAGCTGCGTTGGCGCATTGACGCGTTGGAAGCATTGAACCACCACACAATGATCAAGCGTCAGGTTAGGCGCGTTACTCGCGTTATCCAACGCGAGTAACGCGTTTGGTGTGGCCGCACCGTAACGCGAGTAAAATGTTGCTTGGTATGCATGATACGCGTGTACGCACCTCATACGCGCGTAAACCAATGCTTCCCTATGGAAAAATTGCAGATTTTATACGCGTGGTACGCGGGTAACGCGTTTGGTGTGGCCGTACCTTTAGTTCACTCTTTGTGATTTATCCTTTGTAAGAGTAGGTCTCAGCGGCTTTGTGAATAACTTTTAAGAAAAAACTCCTACGTAAAATGTTTTAACGCGAGTTAGGAGCACTCCTAGCGGTAAGATAAAATGCTTTGTGAATACGGCCCCTGATTATTACTGAGACGAAAAAGGGTTCAGCCGTAGACACAGTATAAAGGAAGTTTCACATAATCTGCTGAACCCAAGGTTGCCTACGTCAAAGCATTCATGCTTTGTCGCATTCATGCTGTAACCACTAAGAGAGTAAACAAAGGGAAACTTAGACACACTGCTAACCTCACAAATCTCATATCTATTGCCTCCAAACAAAAAACAACCTTAAAGCCTATCAACAACACCATCAGGATGGCTCTACTTAATGTGAGGTCTCTTTTAACAAATCATTTTTAGTTAATGATTTTATTACCACTTCTAAACTGGATTTTATGTTTTTAACTGAAACATGGCTGGAACAAATTAACAGTGCAACCGTTCTGATAGAGACAGCTCCTCCCAACTATAACTTTTTTGATGCATGTAGATCTGGAAAAAGAGGTGGAGGGGTTGCTGCTATATTTAAAAATTTATTTCTGGGGAAACAGATGTTATTTGGTGATTTTCCATCGTTCGAATACCTTAGTGCTTTATTGAAATGCTCCCCCAGAGTTCCCCTATTAATTATTTATAGGCCACCCACATATTCTGCACATTTTTTCGATGACTTCACAGAATTATTGTCTAGCATCTCCACAGAATTTTACTGTCTAGTTATAACCGGTGACTTCAATTTTCTACCATTTTGGACACATTTGAACTGTCTCAACATGTGAAAGAGGCTACTCATTGTAAGGGGCACACTCTAGACCTGGTTATCACAAAGGGCCTCAATGTTTCTGATCTCTCTGTGACTGATCCTTCCTTGTCTGACCACTTTTGTGTGGTCAATGAAGATTCTAATGTTCTTTTTAAAAAGGCCATCTCCTTGCTACCACCTCTAAACCCATGTTCTGCTGATGATCTTGTAGAAAACTTTAATTTGAAAATTTTGAAAGTCATAGATGTCATTGCACCTTATAAGGTTAAAACGATTTCTGGAAAGCAAAAGGCACCCTGGAGAAAAGCTGCTTCTGTAACAGCACAGAAAAAATAATGCAGGAAGGTTGAACGCATCTGGCGTAAAACAAAACTTCATATTCACCATGATATCTATAAAGAGAGCCTCCGTGCCTACAATTTAGACTTAAAAAATGCTAGAGAAACATTTTTCTCCAATATCATTAAAACCAACACTAACAATGCAAAAACCCTATTTGCAACTGTTGACTGACTGACCAACCCCCCAACAGAAATTCCACCTGATCTCCATTCCACGCAGAAATGCAATGAGTTTGCAGCCTTTTATATTGATAAAATTGAAGGTATCAGACACGCCATCAATATCTCCACTTCAAACAAAAATGTTGGAATACTACCCTGTTCAGGCAAAAATAACGTGGCAAGGATGGCATGCTTTAATGTTATAGACTCTCAAAATCTTGTGGAAACTGTGACACAACTAAAGCCATCCACCTGTTGCCTTGATACTATACCTACCAACCTCTTTAAGAATGTTTTCGACTGCCTAGCAGTAGACATATTGCAGATAGTTAACAACTCTCTCCAGTCAGGCAATTTCCCAAAAGCTTTGAAAACTGTAGTTAT
This sequence comes from Gadus macrocephalus, assembly GCF_031168955.1. NCBI lineage: Eukaryota > Metazoa > Chordata > Actinopteri > Gadiformes > Gadidae > Gadus > Gadus macrocephalus. Next base: position 23,069,252 of record NC_082390.1, on the reverse strand, counting down.
TAAACCCCTTTTAAAAAAGCGGAGCCTAGATGCCTCTATTATTAACAACTACAGACCAATATCAAATCTACCCTTCATAAGTAAAATCATTGAGAAAGTTGTCCTCCAGCAACGTAATCACTTCCTGGCATCAACTGGTTGCTATGACACCTTCCAATCAGGATTTCGACCCCTGCACAGCACTGAGGCCACGTTTATACGTTTATCTCTGCGACCTCCTCCAAGAATACACTCCCTCCCGCTCCCTCCGCTCAACCTCTGCTGGACTACTATGTATCCCCACATCACGACTCACTACAATGGGTGCCCGGTCATTCAGCTGTTCAGCACCCAGGCTCTGGAACTCCCTCCCCCCACACATAAAACAGTCAGACACCATTACAACCTTCAAGTCACAACTCAAAACTCACCTGTTCAAACTCGCTCACAACGTCTACCTGATCACTGTTTTGATTATTATTTTTATTTTTTTATTTTTGTTTTGTTTTGTCTTGTTTTTGTTTTATTTCTTTCTTATTGCTTATGTTAATTTATTTATTTTTTTATTTTTTTCCACAATGTCTTGTTTTTTAAAAATTTTATGATGACTATATGCTCTGTAAGGTGACCTTGGGTGTCTTGAAAGGCGCCTCTAAATGAAATGTATTATTATTATTATTATACGTAGCAGGGTATCTATAGAAACTAATATTTCCCCCCCTCCGTTTTCAAAAATAACATTGTGCACACAGCATCGTTTTCAAAAAAGTTGTCGTTTACATCAAAACGCATAAATACGCCGTCGAGCGCCATTATAACTATGCCAAACGTATGGGCGGCAGTGTAGTAGAGCTTAGATCGGGCCCAGAAAATCAAGCCTGACCCGGCCCGAGCCCGTGCACGTTCCGTACGAGCCCGGCCCGACACATTAACCTATGAGCCCGAGCCCGATTTCAACCCGACTTTTTTTTTAATACATATGTAACTTTGTACACATTTGTTACTAGGCCTACTCTGCTAAATATATATGTAAGGGATAATGTATAGAACGCCGGTCATTATCGGGAAAATAAGCCCCGACAGGGCGAACAGTACACCGACCGACGAGCAGCGAAGGTGTCTTGCTTCGCCCTGAAGGGGCTTATTTTCGACAATGACCGGCGACGGTCTATACATTATCCGGCTACTTGCCAAAACGAAAAAATAACTTCACATGGTGTGTCTTTTTACAATTGATTCGTTACCAACATTCTTAGTGTTGATCAGCAGCGAAATAATTTGTCCGCAAAGACGGTGACGTCGCTTAGCAACGGAAGATGCTGGGCTTGACAAGTCACCGGACTACTACCCATGCAAGTGAACGGAGCGTTCCACGGCATTGAGAAGACCCGTGTAATAAGGGCCTATAATATTTCTGTTTATGGCATAGATTTCTCCTCAGAGTAGGCCAATAAACCAATGATAAAAATAAATAAATAAATCGTCGATCAAAGGCCCGGCCCGAGGATAGTGGTGGGAAATATTGGTTCGGGCTCGGGCAGAGAATCTAAACTCGTAGGGAGAAGGATAAAGCCATGCAAGCCAATCAGAATCCTCAGAATCAACAACAACGAATAACACGTCTTCCTGTAACAAACAAACTGTAAACATAGGGCGCTCATTTGACGTTAAGCACTTCCTGGCGCATAATGTGACGCTTCAGAACCTAAAACCCTGTTTCTCCCCGTTGACACGACAACACATAACCGGCGTTTTCAGAAATCTCCACTTTGGCCGGAGTTTTTAGAAATGATCGTTTTCTGTGACAAAAACTGCGTTTTCGTGTAAATGAGAGGCCAAACCGCGTGGAAATATCTGCGTTTTCCCTTTGTGTAAACGGGGCCTGAGACCGCCCTTATTAAAGTTGTAAACGACATCCGTCTTAACACAGACTCTGGCAAAACCTCAATACTAATGCTACTTGACCTCAGTGCTGCATTCGACACTGTAACCATACATTACTTCTGGACAGGTTAGAAAACTGGGTGGGGCTTTCAGGCACCGTCTTAAATTGTTTCAGGTCCTACCTACAAAATAGGAACTACTTTGTTTCCATTGGCGACTTTGTATCAGAATCAACCAACGTGACATGTGGAGTCCCACAAGGTTCGACCCTCTTTATTCAACATCTACATGCTCCCACTAGGGCAAATCATGCAAAATAACAATATTGACCATCATTGCTATGCTGATGACACGCAAATCTATGTAATCACCAAATTACTATCGGCCCATAGATCTGCTGTGCCAGTGCATTGAGCAAGTGAAAGATTGGATGTGCCGAAATTTCCTTCAACTAAATGAGGACAAAACAGAGATAATTGTATTTGGTTCTAAAACGGAAAGGCTTAAAGTAACCCAACACCTTCACTCTCTGTCCCTGAAAACCTCAATCAAAGCTAGAAATCTAGGGGTTATCATGGATTCAGATTTACATTTCGACAGTCACATCAAATCAGTTACAAAATCTGCATATTATCACCTTAAAAATGTAGCAAGACTTAGAGGGCTCATGTCCACCGAAGAATTACAAAAACTTGTACATGCCTTTATCACTAGTAAGCTTGATTACTGCAATGGTCTCCTTACAGGTCTCCCAAAACAAACTCTGAGGAAGCTTTAGCTTGTTCAAAATGCTGCTGCTAGAGTTCTAACAAAGACCAAAAAATTTGATCATATTACACCAATTCTGAAATCGTTACATTGGCTTCCTGTAGGTCAGAGAATTGATTTTAAAATCATGTTGCTAACCTATAAATCCCTACATGGTTTAGGCCCAAAATATTTTACTGATATGCTTCCACTACATCAGCCTTCTAGACCACTAAGAAGCTCTGAGACCAATCTGTTAATTATCCCCAGAGTAAACACAAAACATGGGAAAGCAGGATTTAGTTACTATGCAACAAATAGCTGCAATAAACTCCCAGAGGATTTAAAGCTTGCCCCAACTCTGAGCACCTTTAAAACAAGACTGAAGACTTTCATGTTTGCTATAGCTTTCTGCTAAATCTTAAATACATTGCACTTTCTAAAAATAACTTCGCCTTTATTTTCTATTTTAATACTAAAATGCCTTTTTAACTTTATATTTTTCCCATTTCTTTGCTTATGTTTTTCTTTTACTTATCTATTATTTTATTTAATTGTATGACAATGTTTATATGTGAAGCACTTTGAGTCTGCCTTGTGTATGAAAAGTGCTATGTAGATAAAGTTGCCTTGCCTATTTGCACTCCTGGGGTCTGCAAATACCACATTGTTCAGGAGACTCCACTAAAGGCGCGACTCAGGTTTCGCTACGTGCGCGTTGTTTCAACTGGCTGATATGGAAGTAAATCTGTGCCATTGGATTTTGAAAAGGAAAAGCCATTGAATTCTAAGCACTGAATATTCATGCATTGAAATAACGTGCCTGGATTTTTTGCCTCTGAATTTAACATTTTCAGCTTTATTTTTCAATGTTAAACAATTCAAAATATCATGTCACCGAGTGACACGGAGTGACACGATACATATATGAGGATGACAAATTAAAAGCAGGTTGCTGTCGGGCACAGTTGCGCAATAATGTCGGTTCTGCGCTCTCGTTCCACAGTGGGCATCGTTGAATAATTTATTTTGAATGTAAGGGTTAAATTCAGATGCAAAAAAATCCAGAGACGTCATTTCAATGCATAAATATTCAGTGCTTAGAGTGCTTTTTTTTCAATATCCGATTGCACAGATTCACTTCCATAGCTGACACACGTGGAGAACCCAGTGAACAACAGGACTTCATAACTAAGGCTGAGATTGAAATGGAAATAGAAATGTAATGAAGGCTACCAATCACAAAAGATTAAATAAATGGTTAAATAAATGGACATTGAGAATGGTCACTCCCGCTCCAACTCCTTTCACATACCACTCATATACAGTACATAGGTATGAATCCCAAGTAGTATGATTATATGAAAATAATAGTTGGTCATGTTGATCTTTAATTTTCCTGAAGCAAGCCCCCCTTGAGGAGCTGTGGGACCGCATCATCTCCTTGGGTAAAGGTTGATCCAGTTTACCCTATGTTTAAGGAGAGAAAGGAAGCATTAAAGCACCTTTCCTTATCATTTAGCGGATTCAAAAAGCTATTTTCAGAGCTGTTAACCAGTTACTTTTGAGTCATTTCAATCAATAAGGAAGATTCCGAATCAGATAATACTATTATGGTGCGTTTTAATATCCATCCGTCTCGGAGGTCCGAGGACGTTGCCTAGCGACACGCACAAACACGCCCCTTTTCCTCGGACGGCGATCTCGCCATCTCGGTTGAACTCAGTGGTGACCGAGCGAAATTCCGAGACAGAATTCAAGATGGCTGCGCCCATTGTGACTTGAAGTATGAACTGTTTTCATTGTGCTTGGACCACTTTGGTGGTTTAAATGGTAATTTCAATCACTCGTATTACTGCAATACCTTACTGCGTCCGTATCTCTGCCTATGTACACAAATATATTGTATTTGTGTACAGCACTTTGGTCAACTACTGTTGTTTTAAATGTGCTATTTAAATAAACTTGACTTGACTTGACTATGGCCTATAGCCTACTTATATTGGATCGCCTGGTCCTCTGCCAATATTACCGCGACAACAGCTTTCCGGGTGGCGTCCATGTTTTCCTCCAACGACCGAGCAAAATAATGAAACGCTTGAAGTGTGGGCGTGGTATCAGATCCGAGATCCGAGTCGGTTCGCAGAGAATACTCGAACGCACCATTAGACGGCAGCCCACGGAACTGTTGTTTCTATATTTCCGAGTTGTTTGAACGCAGCTATTAAGGCAAGCCACGAATGCGCATGCGCACACGTTGTACCCGGAAACACTTCAATGCACATGGATCATATCAACTAGACCTTCAAAACAACTTGAATACAAGAATCCCAACGTCCACCGCAGCCATGGCAGCAAAGAAACTAATGTAAGCCCCGAGGTCTTCTTTTATTTAATACTCTAGCCAGGCTGTTTACGTATGTTAAAAGGGGTTTCAGTCATTGGCTATTACAGAGGCTTGGAACAGAGTGGTGTAATCTTGTCTAAAGACAAACGTTAACACATTGAAAAAACTCAGTATCTGGTTCATAGCACTCATAGTACTATCGCAAATATACAAATAAACAGATGACAGAAGAGTGCATCCCTTCTCTTTAATCCACAAACTACTAATCCTAAATATGTTTTTGGGTTCTGAATGATGTGAAAACATCATTAAATGTACAGCCGAGTGGTTTTTAATTGGTTCCCCAGTTTATCTTTGTTCTCTGCACCTCTGTACCTAGTGACCCCCGTCCCCTCCTCTCTGTCCCCATCACAGATACCCTCTCTACCAGCTCGGAAACCCCCAGCTGCGGCTCTTCAGACCCAACTGGGCCCTGACCCTGGTGCGGCCCGGCCGGGAGCAGCCCTCAGACACCGTCCAGTTCCGCATCCCCATGGAGTGAGTTCTAAATTAAACTATAACATCTTTAAGGCCATCTTTCAGTTCTGCGGCCTGCTGTCCATCAGTTAAGTGTGGGAAAAGACAGCCACAACATTAGAACCAATGACAGGGGAAGGGAACAACATTGATCATCTTGTTACGTTGGCATCTATCAAGCCCTGGGATGTATTAGCCATAAAGTGAACCCTCAGCTCTTAAAATTGATGTGTTGGTGGCAGAAAAAATGGGCAACCGTAAGGATGGGATTTGTCAAGTGTCAGATGTGACGCCTGGGTCCTCTCCACAGAGGCAGTTCTTGAGTGGTGTTCCTGATCTGCAGGGTTTAGTACCTTGTCTTGTTAGACAGGTGTCAGAACACCGTGCATCCCAGCTGACTGCGTAGCGGCAGACCTGGCGGATGACTGTCTGACCCCTGTCTGACCCCTGTCCACTGCCTAAAGGGCCTACAATGGGCAAATTGTCTGAACTTGACAATGGGTCGATGGAAGAAGGTCCGGTCTGTTGAATCTAATTTTTTGTTCCATTTGGATGGCAGTGTACATGTGCGTCTTGGGAGGAGATGGCACCAGAATGCACGGTGGGAAGTGGGCACCATGTTCAGGAATGGTCGAGGAACATCATTGACAGTTTCGTTGACTGGACCTGCATGTTTCCCTATCCCATGTTATTTCATAGTTGTACTTGAAATAATATGTACAACTATTAAACATGTATATTTAGACCTATACGTTTAATGGCAGTTGTATACTGCTATACATAACTATCTCGTGAAGTCGCAGTTGCAGCCTTTAATCAACTGGAACAAAGTTACAAAAGAGGCTACTATACTGTTTCGAGACGCCAATCTTTTCAAAATATTACTGTATTATTTTCGGTGTTGCAGTGCTTGAGATAGGCAGAAGGTTACCAGAGGGGTATTCAATCAAAGTCGCTGACGAAAGCGGCGCGTAGTTGATTAAGCCCGGTTAGAACTAACGCCAACTTCGACTTGAGGCTAAAGCCGTTCCATCAACCCAGTTCAGCCGCGACTTGCTCAGGTTAGTTCAAGCCAGGCTTACGTTATCGTGGATTACGCACGCTCACGAGATATGTAACCAGCCCAGAACCATGAATGTCGAATCATGGATCAAATGTCCGAAAAGGATCGAGCGTTGATCTTTTCCAGCGGCGAACAGAAGCTGCTTGTGGAGGTCTATGAGGAGTACAAGCATACTCAAAAAGGGAACACCGTAACCATTAATGAAAACAGGGAGGCCGCCTGGCAATAAAATCGCCAATCCTTTGAATGAATAAGTAGTATTAAGCGTAACATAATTAAATGTAATATTGACTGCAAATTCGTAATCAGGGAGATAGTCTTGAGGTAACGTGTCGGACTTGCACCCGGTCGTCCAGGGTTTAATCCCCTCTAATTAGTGAATAAGGAAAGATTACTGGAGAAATCAGAAAACGTTTCATGCCATTTATTTTCCATTTCTTTGAATATTCTAAATTGACTGACCATAGTTCTTTTCTTAGCTGCCTGCCGAGAAACTCAGCTGAATGGAATTTATGTGGCTGCGATTTCCCATGTCTTTGTCATTGTGAAAAAGGATTATCAGTAACATTAATATTAACATTTACTTTACCATGGGTTTTTGGAAGTTATATTTGGGTTCTAGGGATATTGTAAGACATATTTATTATATAAAGTCTATTGTTAGGCCTAATTTCTCTGATATAAAGGAAATTACAAAAATAATGCTAGGGCAGATGCTAGGGCACTCACCCAACTTCTGGTTCCCAATTTTGATAGAATACATAATTTGTCTAAAAATGTGTTTAGAAAATATCCACGATAGCAATAGATAGCGATTCATTTAATTATTTTATTTGCATCATTTAATCTTAGACCCTTAGTGAAAATATAGGCTGTTCATATATGTACTTCATGTACATTTATGACAAAATCGTAAGGACTAGGCTTGGCGGAACCTTCTGATGGTACACTTGTTTCCGACAGATGGGACTTCTCTGAAACACCGCTCAAGTAAGCCTGACAGTTAGCCTGGTACCGACCAGGTTCATTTGGTCGGATAAATTGCCATGGTTACTTAGCGGAGATTCCCTTGAGTCACGTTGATGGAACACAACCATAGCTTAAAGTAGCGAGGCTAAGCGAAATAAGCCTGGTTTTGCCCTTAGCTTGGTTGATGGAATACCCCCCAGGTGGTAAAAAATCCATCTTTCATTCTAAATTGCCAATATTGGAGTGTAGTTAAGCCTCTATGCCACCAGGGGGAATCACAACACCACATAAACCCAAATGTAGCTCTCATATTCAGGACTCCAGAACTATGTTGGGTTGGGGGACGTTGATCAGGTTGATTATTTGGATGCAGTGGAGGTGAGATGTTCTGAATAATAACATGCTATTCCTCTGGGACAAAGACTCAAAAATAAAATACCTAGCACTGTATGTAATATATTTGCTAATATTCTGTTATTTGTTATCAATAATATCTAATTTTGTGTGTGTGTGTGTGTGTGTGTGTGTGTGTGTGTGTGTGTGTGTGTGTGTGTGTGTGTGTGTGTGTGTGTGTGTGTGTGTGTGTGTGTGTGTGTGTGTGTGTGTGTGTGTGTGTGTGTGTGTGTGTGTGACAATCCGTGTTGTTGGGCTGTCACTTGGTGTGTGTGTGTGTGTGTGCGTGCACACTGCAGTAATGGGTGTGGGAGGAAGGGTGTGTTGTCTTTGATGAAAGTGGCAGGAGAGGTGCGCAGATGATTGATAAGCACTGTATTCTTAAGGTTGGAATCCTCCTCACCACATCAATAGCCTGAATTAGGTTTTGCAAAAGGGATCAACTTTATATCCCTACAGCACTATGAATGGCATGACGCAATGTCTGCTGCAAAAGAAAATAATTCAAAGGCAGCGGCATTCTATCTTTTTCAAAGAAGTTGTACTTGGTACTACACACTATTCATTGATACAATTTGCATTTATTAAGGTTGCTTATCTCAAACCCCAAAACATCAGGACTCATTCATCCAGTGGGTGTTCCACCTCCCCCACTGAAGGTATGAGTCGTGCAACCAGGTTTACAATAAGGTTGGACCGGCATATGTAAACGTCCTTGTAATCTGAGACGAAAGTGGACTTGAGCATTTGAAATGATCCCAAACTGTGGTATGTTCTCCATGTCCTGTTTCCCTCACTGAAATGTCAAGACCCATGAAGGCAGGCACCTAGCTGGCCTGTGTCCCGGTGCAAGTACGGTAGTTGTAGCTGTGAAAGGGTGGGGTTAGATGGGCTGGGGTGAGCTAGGGTGGGGTGGGGAGGTGCAGCACAACTGTTAATGAGGAGCAGTAATGACAGCATTCACGTGGGAATCACACAGAGTTCTCTTTGTCCCTCGACCACCTGGGGACCAACCATAAGAGATCTCTCGCTCTCGCTCTCTTACCTCACGCTCTCTCTCTCTTACCTCACGCTCTCTCTCTCCCACTCGCTTGTCGCTTCCCCGCTCTTTTGCCACCCTCCCTCTTCCCTCTCTTCAACTCACCGTATCGCTCTGCCCCCCATCCATCTCTCTTCCTCTGTCTCAAACACGCACACAGACAATTGCTTACACATATGGGTTAGGCTATACCACGTAATAATACAGCAGTCATAGAAATAAATTGATTTAAATTTGTTTCCAAATACTAGACAATTTTGTATTTGTATCCATAATGAACGCATACATACACACACACACACACAACATGCACACGCACACACAATAATATAAATAAGTAATACAAAGTCATGTTAAAGCAACCTAAATTAGATTTTTTTTATATTATCTCGTATTGTTCAGTCGCCAGACAATGAACATCAACGTGTGACTAGATCTACTAGTAAGGTGAGCATCTGATTGGAAGCCTTGCAGTTAAAACAACCCACCATAACTCGATAGGCATCATCATCAGCAATGAAAACAAGGGAGCGATTCCTCCGCTGATGGTGGCCGTGTTCCCGGGAGGTCTCTAGTGGGTGGACATGCCCTTTCCAGGGCTGTAACACCTGGGCAGTGCGGTGTTACCCAGTGTGCGGACACGCCCGTTCCTGGGGCCTCACCTGGTCGGGCTAGGACCCTCTGAGGGCCTCACCTGGTCGGGCTAGGACCCTCTTAGGGCCTCACCTGGTCGGGCTAGGACTCTCTGAGGGCCTCAGCTGGTCGGGCTAGGACTCTCTGAGGGTCCCAGCGCGCCCAGGCTGGTGGAGCGTGGTGTGACCCGGGGCGTCATGCTCGCGGGCAGAGAGGGAATGGCAGGAAGAAGTACAAGAAGTGTCGTGTTTTGTCATTGTCCGTCAAAGCGATTTTAGGAAGGAGGATTTTGTTTACTCGCTGACTATTCTGGCTTTTGCTTTGGATTATTGACGATAAAGCAGTCTCAGAGTTGTCTGAGGCCTTTGTTTGTCATGTTGTTATCACCGTTATCTGATGTATTTTAATCCTTCCATATTGATATGCAGAAGCGTAATTTCTCAAGGTGTAATGTATCATAATGCCGTCGACTGGTAGTAAGTTAACTATACGGTCCAATGGGAGTCCCACCACTACACCACGCCAGCCATGTCCAGTGAGGTCACTGTGGTGGTCTCAGGTGGAGCTGTGTGTGTGTGTGTGTGTGTGTGTGTGTGTGTGTGTGTGTGTGTGTGTGTGTGTGTGTGTGTGTGTGTGTGTGTGTGTGTGTGTGTGTGTGTGTGTGTGTGTGTGTGTGTGTGTGTGTGTGTGTGTGTGTGTGTGTGTGTGTGTGTGTGTGGACAATCCGCGCAATCCTTCACATGTGTTACATCAGGCCGCCAATCTCAGCCGTCTCCCCTGTCTTTCCTCTCAGGTTCCTCACGCCTTAACCCCCCCGCCCCTCAGACAAAGTGGGCTGTTATGGCGGTGGGGCCAGGGCTGAACGGGTTGTGCGCGTTGCATTGTGTCGTGTGAATCGAGCGGTGAGCGGTGTGTGTATCGTTCCCCCGACAATGAGGAGCGGCTCCTCTTTGTTTCCCTTCATGTGCGTCAGGAGCCGCGCTCTCGTTTCATTCTCACCATTAAGGTGCCGGCACAACGCGCTTTGATGTTGCACGGGTGGCGCGCACGGGCGGCGCGCACGGGAAATGTTAAGGAAACTGTTAATAACATCCATCAAGGCTTGTTGTAGGATGCCATTGGCATAAGAAGGGCACAGTGGAGCTCACTTCTGCATTCATGAGGTCCCCTGGTAAAGAATACCATATATTTTGTAGTTTGCATGCACCCCTATACATGCACACATGTTATTTCTTCCATGCATGCCTCCGTGCACCCCATGCGTGCACCATACATGCACACTCATGTATGCGTTGGTGCATCCTTTTTATATCTGATGGATGGTTTGCTGCCCCTGCAATGAATGCCCAGCAGTGACGTGCTAGCGTGTCGTGTTTAACGGGATACTTAACCACGCGTTTAATACAAACCTTTAGTCCGCCGCTCACACACCTTCTCTCTTCTCACGAACTTACCGGTCTAACGGTCGGAACGCGTTTTTCTCTTATTAAAACAACAATCCTCCCGCCCCCTGAGATATGTGGCCTGAGATGTGTGTGTGTGTGTGTGTGTGTGTGTGTGTGTGTGTGTGTGTGTGTGTGTGTGTGTGTGTGTGTGTGTGTGTGTGTGTGTGTGTGTGTGTGTGTGTGTGTGTGTGTGTGTGTGTGTGTGTGTGTGTGTGTGAGAGAGAGATGGTCTCCACCCATACAACTCCCACTGGCTTAGCTCTCGGTGACGGGAGCACACAGGTGCCAGGGCATAATCTCTCTAAGAATACGTCTCTCTTCTGTTCACCGTCAAAGTAGCTTTTGTCTTTTCCTTAATGGCTTTCTTTTTTGTCTGTATCTCCACCTTTCACCTACATTACCTCTTCATCCTTCTCCCTGACTCAGGGTGACCTGCTCACTGCACGCACACGCACCAACACACACACGTACCCGCAAACACACGCATTCATCCGCACACACACACAGGCAGGCCGTTTCTTGGGATGACGGCCATTGCCCAATGCTTCTTTATATCAGAGAAGAGGTCAATCCAATATGATTAATTTAGTTGAATCGATGACATCCTAGATGGCTCTTCGGTCTTCCCACTCAGTAGCGTTGACCTCATGGCCCCGGACGTATTGACCAGGATATGCAGGGCAGGGCGTCTTGTTTCAAACGATCAAACTTGCTTGGTAACAGTCCCTCCCAGACACCGTGGCCTTCCCTCTGCGTCAGCCTCCTCCTCTTGTCCTTCACCTCGGCGGTATTGCTGTGGCGGCCCAGGCTTGCGTTACCGCGACAAATGCCTCTCTTCATGCGTGTTTCTATATAAATTACACCAGTTGCTTGGTGGGGGAGACGGTAGAGAGGTATACCCTCATCCTGGTCGCTCACTTAGGGCCGTTCTGCTGGGCAGGATAGTGGGTGAAATGTCTTCCGCTCCAGGTCAGACTGATATCTATCCTGGCGGGGATGATGATGTTGACGATGATGATGGGCTGTGTACCACAGGAGGAGGCACAGAGCACTTTTTCCCCCCATGTGTGTCTCACTGAAGTGCTGCTCTCCCGCTTTGACATTCATTAGCTTGCACTCAGACGTGTGTGTGCGTGTACACGCATGTGTGTGTGTAGTTGTGCAAGATAATCCTGCATCCTGTGCCTGAGCCCATGGAGGCATGTCCAAAAATTTAGCGACAAGTCGGGACAGGCTATATGAACCCTAAATAAATCTGGATCTGCTCTGGGCCTAAATAGTCACAAGCTATACCTTTATTGCTCCCAATAAGGAGTGTACAGATTAATGTGGTTACTGGCCGGCATCAAATGGTTCTCACTCCTGAGAATGAGGAGGAGAAAATGCGCGGCCAGTTGAACCCTGGCTCTCCCCGTCGGTACGTCAACAGAACGGGGCCGGCTGCAGTCAGCTACAGTTTGTGTATTGCTTGTTTCCTATATCGCTTCCTGTGCGTGTGTGCTGCAGCAGAATAATTGGAGTGCCCAGCGAGACTAGGGGTTTAGACCCTGTTCCTGCCATTAATCAGGGAGGGGGGGTTCCTGCTGGTGGGGTTTCACGGACCCCTGGCAACCCTCCCGCTCTGCTCTCCCTCCTCCTCTACTTCAGAAGCAGCCCAGTCTCCCTCTCTGCTCTCTAGGAATCATTTCCTTGTATAGCCCCCTCTCTCCACTCTGTCCCTCTGTCGCTTTTTCTCTATCTCCTACATTCTCTGCCTTCCCTTTTTTAATAATAATAATAATAATAATAATAATACATTTAATTTAGAGGCGCCTTTCAAGACACCCAAGGTCACCTTACAGAGCATATAGTCATCTTTCAAAACTATGTAAAACAGACTAGGATTAAAAGGAAAACAGAGGTTAAACATGAAGAATAATAATAATTAATAACACTCAAAGACGCCTAAAGTGAAGGGGGGACCTCACTAATGAGATTAAATAATAATAATTATTATTAATGATTAATATTGATTAATAACTTGTTAAGGTTGGCTAACAACATCATCTCTAACAGTAGCCGTGTCTTAAACAAAGAATACAAACTGTTATCATCAAAGTGCAGATTCAGAGTACCCAAGTTTAACAAGATCTTACGGAAACACTCTTTGGTGCATCATTCAATCCACATGTTCAACACTGAATCAATCTCTAGATCAAAGAGAAGTTGAAGGGACTTTTATGTTTTATGTTTGTCTTCTATGTGTTTGTATTTTCTGTTTTCAGTTTGTGGTGTGTGGTGTAATGCCCTACAATGTACATAATTTACAATTCATGTTACATGTATGTGTTAAGTCACAATGGAGCAACTAAATGGACGCAAAACAAATGTCAGACCTGTCTGACAAAGTATATTATTGTTATTATTATAATTATTTTCTGTCTGTCCTCCTCTCTGTCTCTGTCCCTCTCTCATTCTGTCTTTCTCTCCCTCCCTCCCTTTGTGTCCCCCACAATCTCTCCCTAGCTCTCTCTGCCCCTGCACTTTGTCTCGCTCCGTCTCTCTGGTGTTTGTGAAGTGCTGCATGCCCTCCTCTCATCACAACCTCTGAGGAAACTGCTGCTGTGATGCACATTCCACTACCTTCCCCAACACTAGGGGTGTAACGGTACACAAAAGTCACAGTTCGGTACGTACCTCGGTATTGAAGTCACGGTACGGTACAGGACGGTACGGTTCATAGTCAAGGGGAAAATTATAAAGAACTGCTTGTTGTCAACAACGGAGAATGGCCGTAGATCAGCAGCAATGAAAACACCAATAAACTTGGTTATAGCATTTGCATTTCGGAATTCCCAGACAGGGATTGTTGAAATAGTGTCTTGAGCTGGGTTTGCACAGCTCGTTTTTTTTTTTTCACATCAACGGTGATAGTAACACCTTGATGGTGCCTTTTCAAATGCGTGTGCATGTAAAAGTGCTGTACGTACACACTGAGAGCCCTCTCCGTAGCCGGAGAGCCTGTCGGAGACCCTCTCCGTAGCTTACGTGCGCATCCAATATTTTTTAACTATCCGTCGACGCAATGGAGACGGCAAGGGCTGTCATTGGTCCTCTAACAAAATAATTTCCGGAATCACTTCTCCGGTTTCACTTTGCACCTTATTTACTTTGTACATTGTTTACTCTGCACATTAAGGACCAAGAAAACACCAAGTAAGATTTGAAAAGCTTTGGAAGTTTATTTACAACACTGCTTACATGGTTTGTAGTCCACATATAAGATCGATCGGGCGGGGAATTGCATTGCGTACCGGACATCCCGTCGGAGAACTGCGAATGCTCAAGGGGCTAAATGGTACTTTGCCTAAACGGTCCGGAGGAAACTCCGACTTCAAGTTTTAAAGTCTGTATTGCAAAACAAGCCTTTACATTCGCCATATTACTGCTATATACACCAAATTTACGCACGGTCCACCTCTGTAACCACCCAGAGGTGCCTGTACCGTGACGGTTCGGTACAAATACGTGTATCGTTACACCCCTACCAACACATATGGCATTCTGTTGGTATCCCGAGTGTCATTTGCCGTCCGAGGGAATGACCGTAACGTTCTGTGTGTGTTCACATCAGAAGCGAATTGAGCTGCCAAATCACCGGAAGTCATTCACTTTATATGGGCAAGAGCGACCAAAGCGACACAAGCGTCAAACGCTACCAGTGGCAAAAGGTGAGCAACATACACGTCCCCACCAGATTTGGTCGAGATTCATTTTGTACCCACCACTTGTAAAAAATAAATAAATAATAATAATAATAATAATCGAGTTGAATAATTATGGATTATTACACGGGTCTTCTCAATGCCGTGGAACTCTCCGTTCACTTGCATGGGCTCTTCACAACTTCCGGCGGTGAATTATGTTTGATAATTCACCGACCGCCGTCAAGGAAAACAAAGGACTTTTTGCCTCTAATGACGTTTTTGGTATCACTCCTCAAGTAGTCCGGTAACTGGTAACCCAAGCGTATTCGGTTGCTAAGCGACGTCGACGACTTTGGCCAATATTTCTCTGCTGACCAACACGAATGATAACAAATACATTGGAATTTTTTTTTTTTGATTTGGCAAGTAGCCATTACTAATAATACCAATACTGTTTGGCTGGGATGATGAGGCATCAGACAATCAAGTCATTTTAGCCAGAATACATAGGTAAAAAGCAACAGGGCAGGTTGCTAGTACCATGGACAGTATCAGAACGATAACTTGTTGAACTAAATGGATGTGGTAGGCTACACCACGGGATGCATCTGCAGACCACTGCCACATAAATAAAGGTAAGACGCGATATTTATTGCTTAAGATTTGCTGGTGCTGTGGCAGGTCTTTTGTGTTTTTTGCACTCAAGTGGTCGGCTGTTTTAACTTGAAATTGATAGTCGTGGAGTCAGTCTCTTGTTGACACAAATTGACTTTTGGTCATTCTTGCTTTGCTTGAATTCTGGCATAATTGTGGGGGGGGGAGTGCATGCGTTTTGGTCAGAATGCTTGATGTAGGCTAGTTTTGATGGAATGCGTGTCGTGAATTGAGAACAGCCAGCTCATGCTGAGATACAGCGTTCAGCTGTGCAACAAATATTTTTTTCTTTTCTAATCTTGACGACTTTTGTAGTGCTGTGTGTAGCCACACGTTTGGCCCTTCTGAACTTAGACACGCAGTTAATTTCCTTTCTTAGCTCCTCTTGTTTATGTTGTTAGCTTAGCCATGTCATGTCACGTTGTCAACATTGGATAAATGGAGCAGATCATAGTGGGTCATATGTCCGATGCTTTTTGGAAACGTTTTCTTCTTGCAAATTACTATGACACGTATCGGCGGCAAAACACTGACAGCCAATCGTAATGTAGACGCTCTTCGCTTGCATGGATCCCAGGGTACACCGAACACCCGCACTTTGGTCCTACCCACTTTTTTGGTTCCTACTGACTGTACAAAATGTTGACCGAAAAATTTATTGCGGCTGTAACTGGGCACCCGCTGTACGAACCAAGCCTTTTTTCATTTCAGAGAACACAACAAAAAGTCTCTGGCCTGGGCGGAGGTGTCACGCGTGGTTGGTTGGTTGGTTGGTTGGTCGGTCGGTCTGGTGTGTGAGTTCATGAAACGATTGAGATTATTGTAAAATAGGTGCGATACATGCCTGCTAACCGAGATCCTAGCATACTAATCTTCCTTGCTCTGAATGGGACGATATCGTTTTCAAATATTGAAAATACATACGTTGTGCAAAGGAATAGTAGGTTGTAGGGGTGTAACGGTACACAAAAAAAATCTCGGTTCGGTACGTACCTCGGTTTTGAGGTGCTTCATAACATGTGCTTCAAGTTGTTCATAACACATTTTTGTGCTTTTTACAATAGGAACATTCGACAATACAAAGCTAGAATCCTGCTCAAAAATATAAAGATTCTGAAATGTAGAAATAAAAATGAATAACATTGGCTCAGACTGTTTTTTTTTTTTAAATATATTATCTAATGTGCAACAATGAACAATTGCAACACTAAACAGTTTCAAGTTGTTACTCAGATTAAATAACATGAATAAGGCTCAGACTGTTTCTTTAAAAACAAATCTTTTCTCAATCTAATGTGCAACAATGAACAATTGCAACACTAAACAGTTTCAAGTTGTTGCTCAGATTCTCCCCCCCCAATCTTTAGCACTGATGACTTTCCCTCAATCGTTATGTTTTTTGCCAGAAAAATCTCCTTATCCACATTATCTGCAGGATAATAATACCCAAAATTTGAGTGTACATACGATGTACCCTACATGTTACTCCCGTATACCACAATGCAATGCGGTCGTGTTTTTCCGGAGGAGAAGAAGAAGCTGAATAATCGCGAAAACGAATATATTTAATGATGGAGTCTCTGGCATTCGTTTAGAAATGTCAACAATTTATTTGGGGTTTAACATAGAATATTTAACATTCAAAATTAATTTAATAAAAACTTGAACAAGGAAATGTAACATTCATCATCAATACAACCTCCAGCTTTCCTCGTGAATGCACGGTTTGTTTACATGATGTGGGCGCCTCTGTCTGCGTCACACAAATACCCGGCGCATTTACTGACGCAAATGACGTTTAGAAATGTTCAGCCCAGTGTCCGAATTCTCGTTTGTTTGTTCCCTAAATAGTGCACTATATCATGATCACTATATAGGGAATAGTGAGTGAGTGAATAGGGAACGATTTCGAACACAACTACGGTGTGCGCAACTTTGCATGTGCGGCCGCAGAATGTTCCACACATGCGGTCCTCTACTTAATATGTCCGTATGGAAACTCGTTCGGTACGCCTCCGCACCGAACCGAGCACCCCGTACCGAAACGGTTCAATACAAATACATGTACCGTTACACCCCTAGTAGGTTGTGCATAGGAATAATGCACGCATAATAATGCAATAATAATGCAAATGAATAATGCACAGAACAAACGTGTCACTTCAATGCAGTTTAATTGAGGATAGACAGCTGACAAATGACCATTTAGCTGACGCTTTTATCCAAAGCGACTTGCAATAAGTACATTTGTCATAAGAAGTGATACAATATATCGCTGTCAGTGACAGCGATGTGTGACAGCGAAGTGATGATAAACGTGAGTATTTATAGAAAATATTTGCGATCTAGATCATTCATATTTAAGCGGGAATCATTTTAATTTGCTCTCCATCCCACCAATCTAACCAACCAATCGCGTGTAGTCGTGCTTTAAACAAAACACGTTTTTGAAATCGTCACATACACAAACTTATCGACAAGACAAGGGATAAATGACAAGGGATAGATCTCTTGTCTTTTATCCCTCTATTCCCGCTATTCCCCATTATTCAAGGAGCCTGAGGTGAATCATTTTAAATTAAATTGTCTAGATAGATAGCCTTGTCAAGTCTATTAATACCAAACGACACAAATCGTCGGGAATTCATTTAGGTGATTCGGCTCAAACAGGACAGTAGCCTACAAGACCACACAGAACAAGGGAGACAAGTCTGAGTGGACATGCACAAAATACATCACATTAAAACTAGACACGCGTTGATAGATAGATAGATGGACAGGTAGACCTAGATAAATTGATAAATATGTTCCATTATTTGTCTTGCGGAGCCAGCCAGTCCTGTGCACGTATGCAAATTATCCATGTGCGCCAATGTCAATTTGTTTGAGTGAGCAACAGGCCCGCCGCTCCCAATACGCAGAGTGCGCAGAGTGCGTAGGGCACCAAGTACCTGGGGGGGGGCAAAAATTAAGGTTTAAAAAAAAAAACGCATTATTGAATTATAAAAATATATAAATTAGTTATGAAGAGGACCACTGTTTTTTCTTAATTGTGTAACCTATCACCCAGGACCGGTGCTCGGCGGTCTTGTCCATCTTCTCTCCACCTTGGTATCCTCTTGGTTCAATTCTTATTTAAGGAGCCTATTAATCACTGTATTTCTATAAATATATGTTTGCATTTAGTTTAAAATGAAATACTTATTGTGGTATTTCAGGTTAGCAAAAATTTATTAGAAAGTGCTTCATAAATATCCATAGAATATACTGGTTTGATGCGGCAGGGCCAGATGTGGTCCCTCTACAGAGAAGATCAGCTCCAGAGAAGAGGGGCAGCAGAGCGAGGTCATGGGAGGAGAAGAGCCTCCTCTCACCTATGGAGAGGAGTTGACTCCTCTTTCCGTTCAGAGGCCCGAGTGATGCGGCCACTTCCATTGACAAAAGAGGCAGCAGGAGTGTGTTACATTAGTCGGTCATATCAGCGGGCAGGGCAGACAGCGTTTTGGAGGAGCTGGTTTTTGCCCGTAACCCCGCTATAGTGCACTTTGTCCGATGCATTTGGGAAGTGCTCTCTAGCTGGGTAATCCAATTGGACAAATTGATTGAGCCGTTAAAAGCCTTTCTTCCTCTGACCGAACCGATCAATAGCAAGATGCCAGTGGTTAGCTTTAGCTGAGCTGGTGCATTGTTGCCAGGCTCATTTCCTGTGTAGGGTTTCATTGGGCGCAATCAATACATCCAGACAGCTAATTGGATGAATCACCACCAGTGACGTTCTCCTCCGCTTCCTGCTTTTCAGAATAAAAGCGTGGAAATGGGTTGATATTGAAAGGTTCTCTCGGTAACAAGCCATAACAGGATGCATTGTGAAAAAAAAAAATTTGTCCCCTGGTGATTGTCATTGTTGTGCCAGTCTCAATGAAGTGCATGTGTAAAAATGTGCGGGCTAGACACACACACACACACACACACACACACACACACACACACACACACACACACACACACACACACACACACACACACACACACACACACACACACACACACGTTTATAGACTATATCAGGACTTATGAAAAAAAAACGTGACAAATTGGGACATGCCTTTCCCATGGTCCAAGAGACCTGGGAATCAGAATATTTCCATTCCTTGATTCTAGGAATGCAACCATCTGTTCAGATTTAGGCTAGGGCTATATTTTTGTTCAGACCTGATTTTAATGCTACATATGAGGACCTTTTCGGGTTTATGTGACTTATAAGGCCCATAGCAACCAGCCCATACACACACACACTCTATTTTCAGGTTAATGTGAATTATAAAGACCCTAGAATACACAAAATAGGATCTGTATTTTAACTGGGGTCCGGTTATATATGTAGAAATGTCAAAACCCCAGACAGCCCGGGTAACCTTCAACAGAAAGGACTATCCATGTTCACATAGCTCTTAAATATAATATATTCTCAGTCTACTGTTTAAGTCGTAATATTGTTATTTGTGACAATATATAAAAATTCGTAGCAAATATTCACGTAATAAAAAAAGGTGGAACACTTTTTGTATTTCTTACTTTTATTGAGTGCCAGCAAAAAAAAATACAAGCAAAAAACAAGATCAATTGGAATGGATCTACCTAGTCATCTTCCTTTTTAATGCTACGTTTCTGTTGTGTACGTAGTACTTGATGGCAACCTAGTCTCGTTCTTTCAGAGCTACTGGCTCTGCCTGGAGGCAGGAGTCACAGTCCTTTTTACCAGGTATTCTGCAGCTTGTAATGAAGTTAAGCAAATGCCGCTCAACAGCCTTCACTTCCTCACCTGTCCACTTGCTTCTCACCTTCACAGCTTTCATAAATGGAAACAAAATACAACTGATTAACAATGGAACAATGGCTCTGCTAACGTGACAAATGGGGGATATGATACAAAGGATTCTAGTTAGTAGTTATATGATATATGTTATCAATACATTTTTCTAATAAAGTAATGAATGCAAAATGCTTACTAACCTTGCTTTCTTTTGGAGCCCTTTGAAGAAGCTTGGGATGTGACTATTTTGTGACTCATGTTTACCTCATCCAAGGTGGTTGATTCAGGAGTGCCCTCCATGTTGTCCAGGGTGGTTGACTCGGAAGTGCCCTCCATGTTGTCCAGGGTGGTTGACTCAGATGTGCCCTCCATATTGTCCAGGGTGGTTGACTCGGAAGTGCCCTCCATGTTGTCCAGGGTGGTTGACTCGGAAATGCCCTCCATGTTGTCCAGGCTGGTTGACTCGGAAATGCCCTCCATGTTGTCCAGGCTGGTTGACTCAGGTGTGTGCCTCAGAAGTGTCTGGTCCCTAGCAGTCTCAGTTATTGAGCCTTTGCAAAGTAATAATGATTGTGATGTTATTCTATGAGCTTTCTGACAATACATTGGTTTGCTTGCATTATTCACTGTAAACAACCTCAGTGTCAGGCAATATGCAATTCTACATTATATATTCATTTAGATTTTAGATGTAAACATAAGCTGAATGCAAATTCATGAATGTAGAATTACTTGAGGATCATTTCGATAATCCCCCAGAAATGTTAATTTATGTGACATAACTTAAAGATATTACCGCATATATACAAGTCAGGATACCTTTGCATTGATGTAGGTCAGCAACGTTTTCTTCGCTGGAATCATCTCTAATTTCTACTTCATCTGGTTGGGTAAAAAACAGTTCAGGCAAATCATTTAAATTAAGGACTAAGAACACTTATAATAGTTATATTTGAAGTGGTTAAAAACTATATTTCAAATAAAATGTTACCTTCAGGATTGACCTCAATGTCATCCAGCCCTTTCCCCTGCAGGTAAGGCAGTCTTCCTTTTTCGAGTGATATCAGGAGTTTGCTGACTTTTGCGAGCTGAAGGGTACTCTCTGGAAGCCGATAGAATTCTCTATGGACACGGATGTCGTGTCCTAGAAAGGTGGCAAGTTGATCCATTTCATTTTCTTTCAGATTTAGTAGTGTGGACAAAGTGGCCACTTGTTTCCGCAATCTTGTTGAGGTGAGTGCCTCTGGGTTCTTTGCACCACATTGCTTTGCATACTTACGAAAGCAGTCAGAGCCTCTGTAATGGGAAAGGACACCTGGCCGTGCAAACATGTACACATTTTCTTTGTGGACTTGACACTCTTTCCTGCTTTTCATTAGGAGGTCCATAGCAGCGATCATGTCGGGGGTTAGAAGCACTGGAACCTTTCTTGACCTTTTACCACGAATCTCAACTCTCTCAAAGTGCTCTGCAAGCTTCCTCTCGAAGTCGGTAAGGCCCCTCACAATGTCTGGATTCAGCTCTGTACGATCCCTGGATGTGAAAGTCTGAAGCTCTATTTTTTAAACTTCACCTTCCCGCCTTCTGTTAAATAGTACTACCTGCGTCAAAGTCACTTTAGCAAGATTTCCAAAGCTTTTGCTGTTGGGTTCTTCCTCAAGGTCCTTCATGCGCTTAACACGCTCAGCAGCAAGAAACTTGTGCAGCACCGACACATCCTCTGTAAAGGGTAAAACCTGTGGTTTATTCCATTTGGCTTGTTGAAGTGTTCCCAATGCGGCAGCAGAAATGGACTCTGTCCACTTTTTCTGATGTAGAGTGGCAAATTGCTTTGCAGACTCCGCAACGGCAGGGCGATTTGCAATGATGGCATTGCATTGCACAATGCCTGCAACTTTGGCTAAACTGTGTCCCAATTTCAAAGCCAATGATGGGATTTTATACAAGTTGCTTTCGACATCATAACCAGCAACAGATCTAACTGCCTGTATCACATGCGGAAAGTTACAAGGCATAACAAGGTCTTCGGTGCTCTTCAAAGGTGTTATAGCTCTTGCCGTTATCAATAGTCTTGCCATCTCTCTCATTTTTTGGCGTATGTAGTCATTCCTTTCATACGGTTTCCTGGAATTGAACAGTGACTCGCCGATACAAAGGATTACAGTTTCACTCCTTACAACCGAAGATACGTCATCCTGGTTCATTTCACAAGCAATCTTCCAAACAGTTTCCTTAACTGAGTCAGGTCTTGGTAAGTGCATTTGAATCCATTTTCGGCCAACTTGAGGCTCTTCCTCAACAGACTTTTTCGTGCAGTTTCTCACATGTCTCCATAAAGAGTTTCTTGCATACAGTCCTTTGCAAAATTTGCAGTGACGGAAGTCATCAGATTGTTTTGCAGTACTGGGTCTTCTACAAGCAACCATCTCTCCAGTGCCACTTCAGCATTATGGTCAAAGTTTCCACTCTTCTTAATAGAGCGTAACAACTCGCTTCTTTTGCGGGATCTTTTATCAAAACTGAAAGCCATTGCAACATCAGGCTCTTCACTGTGGACGGATTCAAGATGTCTTGCCAATTTAGAAATGGCCTTTTTACAATAAAGACGAAATTGCTTCTTGTTGTACTTGCTTCCCTTTGCTTTTATTGGCAATGGTGTGACATTTATGGAGCTTTTCTGCTGTGATGTGTTCTTTAATGAATTGGCACTGCAGCTTATCACTGAAGCACAATGATTGCTGCTCATCTTTGAAGAACTTAATGTTCTAGGTACCTCTGAACTGGTGGCACCATCCCCCTTCATGGTTTTGAGTTCTTGACTAGCAGTACTTATAATTGAAGCATCCGAGGAATTGCAACATGAGTCTGGAACATAGTCAGCATCATCATAGTCCGTAGCATCCGAAGATTCCTCAAATAAGTCAGTGGAGGTCTGAAGGAAAATGGAGAAAAAAAGCTTCTAATTCTGTCAATAACTTACGCATACATTAATAGCTAGGGTATCGTACTCCCTATAGTACCATCACAATGTGCATAACATCTACAAACTCACCGAATAATTAATTCTGGTGACCTGAATCAAAGATCTCTTGGCTATCTCTTTTTGAGCCTCCTGGTAACGATCTTCACAACGACCATGATGGCGCTTCAGATTTTTTAGACGGCAGCTTTTTCTAAGCTTTACAAATCAAAATGAAAATACTTACTTGAAACTCTACAATGTTTCCTCACATCATAATTACCCCAAGGTGTGAAAATATGAACTATTTGAACTTATGACCAGAATGCAGCGTTCTTACTTGCTCTGCAGTAGGACACTGGTGGGAGGGGACAGTTCCAGAGGACTTGCTTGCCTTGAATGAAATGATGAACAATAAATATTATTTTGTATAAACACAGTACTGAAACGTGGAATTAGGATATATTATACTGTGCTGCATTGACTATGCATGTAGGGACCACAGTTGTAAGTAAAATAATTCAAACGTGGATCTGGGCTTTTTATGTAAGGCTCTATAGAAATAGTTAAAACTAAAATATCTGCTACCCAACAATATGAGGACCTCGTAACACACACACACTCTACTCTTGTTGGGTCATACCATATTGGGACGTCATCTGAAACACATTTAAGCCTTGGACAGACCAAGTACAAAATGAGGACCTGACGACTGAACACATCTAGAGTCAAGGTTCCTGACATCGAGCTATCCTTTTGTTCTCAAAGAAAGCTGAAAAGCCCCAACACTAATGTAAGTGGATCTACTGCCATAGAAATCCAATCAAGCAAATTGATTACAAGTTCTTAAATGGGCAAAATCATTGCCAAAGGAGAAAAAAACACATAGGATTTAGTGAGAATAAAGATTAATTTCATGTTTTGAGGGGCGGTTAGTTCTGTCAAATGGTATGGCTAATTTTGTTTAAGCTATGATATTGAAACAAGTTATGGCAATGTTGATATTGAGAACATTTTGCACAAAAAATGTTGGTTGCAATTCAGTAAGAAGCCATTTCATATAGATATTGGAATGAACTGAGACATCAATTTAATTTAAATAGAAACGATCTACAATAAATGTCTAATAACCTGTTGGAAGGATGAAGTGGATCTCTGGTTCACTTCTGGGTCCGCTGAAGTATGAGCTGGGATCATGCCACTTGGTGCCTGAAACGAAATACAACAATAACCTGTCTAGAGATATTTTGTACTATAATCCATTTAAATTAAGAGAAAATCATTTGTGTGCATACATGGTGAGAACATACATGCAAGAAGGGACAAGTGTTTATACATTTTATAATTCTTTAATAGATCCTATACATTCTAATCTATCAAGAGGATTTACTTACCAGAGCACGCCATGGCCACAGAGATTCTCCATAATCATAGGTTATTTCACTCTCTGCTTGGATGTTTTCAATAGCAAACAGGCAAAGATGAGGTTTACATTGGACTGTCATCTTTCTCATTTTGCAATTTGGGGACCTGTTGGCATCATTCACCAGTCGCCCCAGTGAACCGTCTTCGCGTGACGCATCTAAGCTAAAATTGAAGAGGGAAACAGATTTAATCTTTCTCCACAAAACACATAAGGGTATAGAGACTAACTGATGTCTTATAGGGCTTCACTTACCACCATGAGCCATTGTTCCATTCAAAATCAAACAAAAAAGCATTTTGCTTTTCCGTATACTCCCCCTGCCTCTTGTCCCGTTCATATTGCGATATTAACTCCCCACGGTACTCGAGGACAAAGGATCCCTTTTCAATTGGTGCACAGGCAAATACACCACGTCCTGATACAACAAAGTTAACAATTTAGTGTCAAGTAATACAGCACACATTAGGTTTATGAATTGCAGTTGATCAGACCCATTTAGACTGCTTATCAATATGTATGAATTAAGGCCAGACATGGCAGGTGAATAGGGTAAATTTTTTAAATACAAGGGATCACCATGAAACTTTACCAGTTGATTACATACATCATTATAAGAAAAAAATGTATTACAAGTTTTTGAATTTTGCATATTTAATTATGCTAATTAGGCTGAATCTCATTAAATATGCACGTTCTTGCATATATTTCCGGTGCATGAATCTTAAACTGTGATAAAGCCAGGACCAAAATTCTTTTTTTATTTTGTTTATATATCAAATGACAAAAAATCCTCACATGGATTTTAGGATATCTGCTTTTATGACCTGGGAAATCAAAATATACTATCCATGGCCTTAAAACCCCTATTTTCGCCATGATTTCCAGGTAAAATGACCCATAAATCTGGCCAGGAACAATTTATAAATAAATCCATGTGTAGATGTCTTCATAACAATGCTATGTGTGAAACTGAGAAGTGTGGTGTACCTAGGTTCTACATAGGCTGAGAAATGTGCACCTAAAAATGGAAAAACACTCATTTTGAGAAAACGGCATTTAAAGATTCTTATGGAAAAAGCCAACCAAGCTTGAGAGCATACCACGTGATACATTCGAACCAATCGTCCGGTCGGAAATCGAGTCCAGCCAATCAGATATCAGTTTTATGTTGTGCAGCAGATCGAGTGCTTTCCAATGATACCACGGAACACATATGACAGAGACCGGCTGTAATTTGAAACGGTGCGTAATAAAGCAAACGTTTGGTGAATCTTCTGTAAAATTCAGAGGCGCAAGTTGACAAACTATAATAAAACAAACACCCAAATGTTTCGTTTTGACTTTTTTTTTCTTTTGTGCGAAACATTACATGTTAATGGTGCAAAATAGCCCAAAATATCAAAGTTGACCAGTGACTGAAAAATCGATGATTTTGCCTGCCGTGTCTCGCCTTAATATTTAGGAGAAAGATCCATTGCAGGGGTGCAAACTGGTTAGGACCCAAAAAGGTGACAACATTCAAAAGAAATGTCTGAAAACTAAGAAAATCACGCGAAGTATTTTACGTGGGATTTAATGAGTGTTTCCCCTAGGATGGAATTTTTTTTTGTGTGCTCGCAATGCGCACCCTGCCGGGAGGTTTCTATGTGTCTGCTGGCAACATACATACAGTTCATTTGTGCACAGTAATGAGCAGGGGAAATAAGGAGAGATTGAACATATTACAAGTATAATCTTTAAAACCATTATTTATATTTATTTAACAAAAAATATTTTATATCAACAACCACCAAAATCCCATAACCCAAATACTACAACAATCGAAAAGTTCTGCGCCTCAAACCATTGCATCTTTCCACTCCCTCCCCTCTCCCCATCACAAAGGTTGTAGTAGGAGCATCAATAGGCCATGCCTCTATTGAACACGTTTTGGGGCTCTAGAGTCAATAATGGCGACGCTACTGAAAATGTTGCAAAAAAAAAAGTATATTGACATTTTTGTTAAAAATAAATTTCTTAAAAATAAGTATAGATATATTTTTCAAAACATAAGGTTGCAGTAAGACCATAAAGAGCCCATGTATGGAAAACGTTTTAGGGATCTAGAGTCAATAATGGCAACGCTATTAAAATTATTCCTAAATAAAAAATCTTGAAAAATAAGAGATACATTTTTCAAAACTAAAGGTTGTAGTAGGACGATGAAGAGGCCATGCCTCTATGGAACTAGTTTTGGGGCTCTAGAGTCAATAATGGCGACGCTATTGGAATTTTACCATTGTGGTCGTTTTCAGTTTTGCACTTTGCAGACGGTCCCTAAGCTCGCGGCTGAAAGCCGACTGCTCGTAGAAGCCAATACAATTCACCGTTCGCTAACGACGGCTCGTTTGGATGAAAAAAATGTTGTAGCTGGTTCTCTGGGTTACTACACTCAATTGTGTCGCAACGATGTTTCACTGATGATCTATTTAACTGCAAACTCTGAATCTGCAGAAGTTCCTCCGTTAATATGAAGCTCTCCTCTCTTGTACGCCGCTTCTAGGTGCATATAGGGGAAACACTTTCAGATGACATCCCAATATGGTATTACCCAACAAGTGTAGTGTGTGCATAACATACCTATAGTCATTGATCCATTTGACCTTATAACAAGGCTTGTCACTTCCAGAAGAAATAAAATGCATAGCCTCAGCCTCAGGACTAAGTCTGGCTCTCCTTTTTGACATGCTCTTCAATTGCCCATGTGCTCCTCAACTAGCAAACAATCTAAATTGGAAGATGAAAAAAAGTCAGCGAGACAAATGCAGAAAATACCAATATTTGATTGGAATCAAATTAGGATTTATAAAATGGTATTAGTCTGCCTTTAGTCATATCTCACTTATGTTCTTACTAATGCTATATCTCATTAGCTTATTAAGCTATGAGATACCATCAGAATAGGGTGCTGTCAGAAATCTTAACACCTTAACATCTTCAAAGATAAATATTGTTATAAAATTATAACACTGTAAGCTCTCCAATTAATATTGTCTGCACTGAACAACCAATATCATACATTTAAAAAACATAATATAAATTCCAGAAAAAACGTACAAACACTCACACACACTCCAAATTACAAAATTGTGAAATTTTGTAAACGTCAGATTTTTTGTTTAGGGGCATTCTATGGTCGTTTAGAACACTGTAGTGAGCTCGGAAAAATGAGGACTCCAAAAATGTCCTCATATTTCCGAACGTCCTGACATTGGAGGTGAGTTTTCATAAAATTGTCCTGATATGTCACTAAAACGAGTACACACACACACACACACACACACACACACACACACACACACACACACACACACACACACACACACACACACACACACACACACATCTCTAACCCTCTCCCTCCCCTGGACAGGATGACCAAGTGTGATGTGAAGAACTACCTGGAGAAGGTTTACAGTGTTCCAGTGGGAGCGGTCCGCACTAGGATCCAGTTTGGTGAGTGTCTGCTCTGCACACATACCGTACGTTACACACCTGGCTATAGAGCACGGTTATCTGTTGCTAATGGGCCTGTGGAGAACACTCGATGGATTTGTCATTAGTGCGGGGGCCCGTTCTGGTTCTCCATACCAACATGTACCTGGGTCAACACTTGTCCAGTTGAGATCCTCTGGTCCTGTGGATCCTCTGGTCCTGTTGATCCTCTGGTCCCTGGATCCTCTGGTCCTGTTGATTCTCTGGTCCCTGGATCCTCTGGTCCTGTTGATCCTCTGGTCCCTGGATCCTCTGGTCCTGTTGATCCTCTGGTCCCTGGATCCTCTGGTCCCTGGATCCTCTGGTCCTGTTGATCCTCTGGTCCTGTTGATCCTCTGGTCCTGTTTATCCTCTGGTCCTGTTGATCCTCTGGTCCTGTTGATCCTCTGGTCCTGTTGATCCTCTGGTCCTGTTGATCCTCGGGTCCTGTTGATCCTCGGGTCCTGTTGATCCTCTGGTCCCTGGATCCTCTGGTCCTGTTGATGCTCTGGTCCCTGGATCCTCTGGTCCTGTTGATCCTCTGGTCCCTGGATCCTCTGGTCCTGTTGATCCTCTGGTCCCTGGATCCTCTGGTCTTGTTGATCCTCTGGTCCTGTTGATCCTCTGGTCCTGTTGATCCTCTGGTCCTGTTGATCCTCTGGTCCCTGGATCCCCGAGGCAAACTCATGACACACACACACACAGACACACTTTTTACAACGCCAAGCAAGTTCGGTCGCAGCTTAGCACGCCCGGCAATTTCACTGCCTTGCCTGTGTAAAACCGAGGGGGTAAAATCCCCCGTTGTCACGGAGCGGGCTTTCTTGGTTCACTTGAGAAGTTAGGGCTTTTCTAAAGACCTCCTTAAAATAATTTGCATACAACAAATGTTTAAAAAAAATTATGATTCAAGAGACTGAATTTTATGATTCAAGAATGAGTATACGTGGCTAACTATTTCCAAGTGCAAAAACCGCAACATATTCTTAATTTTGCTCACCACTTGTTTTTTAACCAGAGGATAAAAAGTCTTCCTCGTAGATCGCACCATCTTTCCCTGTCTTCGATTACTGAACCATGGAGCCGTCTAATCTCATTTACATCAGATTGAAACCGGCAATGTGTTCAGGGTCCGGGAGGGTCAATTGGGGTGCCGGCTCCAGCCCGCGATTTCAAAGGGCAATGTAAATCCAGGACCATGCCGGGAAAAAGGCGAGCATAAAACGGGCATATTTGTCAGTGTAAAAACGTCTAAAGACACACACACACACACACACACACACACACACAGGGACGTCCCTAGGAATTCTGCTGGGCCCCCTGACAGAATTAAGTTATGGAACCCAGTGTTTCCCCTAGAATTTCATTTTATTTACAATACAATTTTTGGTGGTGCCATGCTAATGATGATATAACTTAATGCTGTCAGATTGTCCGTTATGATGGGGCATCATCTGCGCACGCGCGATTTTTTTTTTTTTTGCCGGTTGTTGGCCTGGCGGGGGCGCTCGTTGGCCTGGCGGCCCGCCAGGCCTAAACAATGGTAGGGGAAACACTGGAGCCCCCCCCCCTCCCCCCCCAAAAAAAAAAATGTATATTTAAAAAAAAAAATGAAATTATATATAGCCTACATTTTTTATGTTATATATTCATTCACATTTTATAATCATTAAATATTGGGTAATACTGGGTCAAAATTGGGTAGTCATTATCATCAGAAGAAAATGAATAACAACTGAATAACAACATGATCAACTTACCTACTTACCTAGGCTACTTTGTACACTAGATAGTTAGTTAGTATTTAGTTACACATTTACCTGGGTTGTAGTTACTATAGACAGAAATAAGCTAATAGACTGTGACAGTGCTGCTCCTACTTAGAATGTCCTCCTTCTCCCCTTCTTCTATTTCAACCTCACTGGGTTCTTCTGTGGGATCATCATGGCTTGAAGAGGGCCCTGACTCTAAGATACATCTTATAATTCAGAATATGTCTCATAATTATCTGAACGTATTAAACAATGTTGTCAACAGTCTATTTGATTGGATTGAGCTGGGCATGACTAAATATGTATTTGTATGTTTTGATTTGCTGCATTAGCCTACAATAAATAGCAGCTATTAATCTAAGGGTAGACTACTTGTAATTTTAGCTGACTTAAACTTAAAATTCAGCTAAAATGTAAGTATCTTTAGTTTAATGTCTGCTAATATTGTCATGCAGCCAATCAAAATATTCAAAATCTGTTTACATAAATGTTATTATCATGCTGGCAAGCAGTATGGAATGTTAATCATTGCATTATCTCCATTTATACCATGGTCTGGGTGAATACTAGATTCTGATTGGCTGGAGGGTGTAGGTTAAGGTTAAGTGTTAATTTACACCTAGGAAAGACGTTGACCCTATGAAGACGCTATGGCCACGTTGCTTGGCCTCACCTGCATACGGGAGATATTAAATAGTCCGCTCATTTTAGCTACAGTAGCGCTAGCTGCTAGGCTAGGCTTGTTATCAGGTTGTTGGGAAAGTGTAGAGGAAGGAATATACCTTTCTCGGTAAAAAACTGGGTGACGAACTGTCGACCGCTTTGAGCTCTTTCCTCTCTCTTTCCTCTCTTTCCTCCCCTGACGACCTGACTTCTTAATTTCACCGACCGGGATACACACAAACTGACTTTAGACTGCTAGTTTAAGACACTAGCAGTCTGCACTTGCTTCTGATCTGCCTGGCTGCTACTTTGCTCTGCAGTAGCGTAAGACGTGGGCTGTACCAAATAATGACAAATGAGAGGGGTGATAATAGGGTGAAGACTTTCTAATGATTTTGTAAAAATGGAGGAACAAACCACAAAAAAACAACGAAACAAACTACCTTAATTTGATTTTTTTTTTTTTTTCATAATTTTAATAATACCACCAGTGTCCTCTGGGGCGCCCCCCGTCAGTGCTGCGCCCCTGGAATCATCCTAATTTACCCCCCCCTAAGGACGTCCCTGCACACACACACACACACACACACACACACACACACACACACACACACACACACACACACACACACACACACACACACACACACACACACACACACACACACACACACACACCAGAAAGTTATTTTTTTTGCAGATATTTGCTGTTCATTTAAACTTGTTTATTTGGGCAATGTATTAGAAAGACCCCAGACACAATGAGATGCATTGTCCTTGATTATTGCCTCCTGAGCCACGTTTTCACCAAATTGACCAGAAACTTTGTGTCCCAGGAACCACACCTCAAGGGACTAAAAAGTTACTCCTGCCCTATGTTGTCGGTTAATTTGATCGTGCAAACCTCCATACACTCTTACGAGTAAAGTGTTCCGCCAATTCATTGTTCATTCATTGTCAACCATGGCGGGGGTAATAAATATTTGAATATTCCTGCACGTTACCCTTAATGAGTGGCGTGGCACAAACAACCTGGTTCATGCAGATTTCGATAGGAATGCACTAGGGATGGGCGTGAGGAATCGATTACTCGAGTACTCCTCGTTACAAATGAACTCGGTTGGTGGACAGGCAAACTCGAGTTTGCATATACACACACACACATACAATACAATACACACATACAATACAATTTTCTGTGCGGCGCCACTAACGCATGCCGTCACGTGGGCACAAAGCAAATGAAATGTATACAATTTCTGTGGCGCGTGCCGTGCCGTGTGCAGGCACGCCAGAATTCAAAAAGTTAAGAGATGGCGGTTAAAGCAAAGCGCAGCGAAGAATTGAAATACTTTAAAGAAAAAGGAGATCATAAGGTGAAATGTAAAATATGCCAAGCGAAATCGAGCTACCAGAGTAGGCCTACTACAAGTTCTATGCGGCAACATATGCTTCTGAAACACAACGGTGAGTTCGGGAAAGCAGACCTGGATATCGGCCCAAATTTACTCATCGGACCGATGCCGATATGTTAAAAAATGACAAACATCGGCCAATACCGATATTAATGCCAATATATCGTGTATCCCTAGATTTCGAGTGATTCCACTCACGAAAATTAATTGGCCGAAAGAAAAGTTGCCGTTCACAAGAGTTCCAATATTCTTCAAAACACTTGCACGATCAAACTTGTGTACTGTGAGTAGAATACTCACTTGGCCTTTGGTGTGATTGCACTGTTCGAATCGCGGCAGTGAAAAATGGATTCAACTCCCAACCTTGTGTAGCAAGTGAATCTGATTCTGAGCCTATGCTCCGTCAATAAAATATCCTGTGAATTTAGAGGATTCAATTATTGTGGAGTTTTATTTGTAATCCAAGGGTAAAAGGGTCTATCTAATGTCAGTTGTTGGGTGAGGGGGATTAAGGTAAATGATTGTGCATTCTTTAAATCATCCCTGTTTTGGAGATGTTTGTTTTTGAGGTAGTTTTTCCGATTCATTAACCCAAAGTAGGCTATCACTCTTTTAAAGGAGGTGTGTAACTGCTCAACCGATATTCACGTCTCTGAGTGCAAGTAAACTTTGCTTGTAGCACCGACTGCTATCAAGATGAATGATCACCGCATACAACACAAAGCGCTAATTATATAAATGTAGGAAACCACTATGGATGCAATAAGAGGACTGTGTGATTTACTGCAAAAAACTGTTGGTTCGCGGCTGCAGATGTTGAAATGGCTGAAATGAAATGCTTAGAGTACTCAACCAATCAGATGTTCAGCACTGCAAACCCAGGCCTCAAGACTAACTTTTCTACGGCTCTCACTGGTGACACTGTTTAATTTGGTAGCACCCTTACATATTTGATCGTAACCTTCTATTAGCCACTTTGTCGCAGTATTTTCATGTCCTTTGTGGTGTACTATCCATCTGTTCATTCGTTTGAACAATTAACACACTTTAATTAAGTTGTCTAATGTTTTTAATGCAGTTATTTATTTTCTGTCTTTACCACCAGTACCTCCTTCCCATCCAATATCAAAAAGCTCTACCTACTAATAACGGTCTG
This sequence comes from Gadus macrocephalus, assembly GCF_031168955.1. Taxonomy (NCBI): domain Eukaryota; kingdom Metazoa; phylum Chordata; class Actinopteri; order Gadiformes; family Gadidae; genus Gadus; species Gadus macrocephalus. The sequence continues at coordinate 23,036,180 of NC_082390.1, read as the reverse complement.
CTTATTAGGTAATAATAATAATATTAGTCA